>NC_091282.1:574026629-574326629 GCF_032444005.1 Ranitomeya imitator
GAGGTGGGACTTTCCTTTGTAATGTGACACAGCACAGCCGTCATTGCTACCCCCTTGGCACCGTGCGCTGCCTCCTTAGCGTTGTTTGATTCCGTCATGGACCCTGCGCTGTTATGTTATCCCTTGGCCATGCACAGTTTGCGCTGCCCGTCCTCTGACATCATTTGTTGTCGTCCTGGCTGCGCCTGTGCGTCCACGCTGCCCGAAATCACACCTCGCAGTGTCGTCTAATGTGATCCCACAGTGGGCCTGGTATCCATGGCCATGCGCAGTGCATATACTAGCCTCTCACTCCCCTTCTTCACGCTTCTTCAGACTAGGCGGCGTCAGCTGATCCCTAATAGCATGCCACGGCCGTGACGCCGCACAGTCTGAAGAAGCAGGAAGGAGGTGAGTGAGAGGCGATGATATGCACTGCGCATGCCCATGGATCCCTGGCCCGCAGTGGGACTACATTAGATGACACTGCAAGGTTGGATCTCGGGCAGCTTGGACGCACAGGCACTGCCAGCCTGACACCTACATGATGTCAGAAGACGGGCACCGCTAACTGTGCATGGCCAAGGGATAACATTACAGTGCGGGCTCCGTGACAGAACCAAACAACGTTGAGGAGGTGGTGCCCGGCACCAAGGGGGTTGGAATGACGGCTGTGCTGTGTCACATTACAAAGGAAAGTCCCACTTCCGGGATGGTTTGACGGTGTGAGGGGACACATTATATGAGTGTGTACTTCAGCGTTTGCAAGGAGCATAATTTTCGGAGCCACCATTTTCCATGTGCAGTATTACTGCTGTACAAGATGGCTCTTTCAGCAACAAATGCCTGGGGGGGGGGGTTAAAGGTTCCCTTTCAACTTGCTCCACTGCAGGCTTCGGCCTACACTCTGCTCCTCTTTGATTCCCTGGGTTTCAACACTGTCAGTTGCCACCTGGAAGTGTTGTCTACACAGAAAAAAACACTAGGTGATGTGTCAGTGGGGTTCAGCACCGCCAGCTGTTCCCCTGCTGTGTAGTCGGCAACGTGTCCAGCACAAGCCACGCTGGCACAACAGAACAAAAGCTGCCACCAGTGCAGGCTTCGGCCTACACTCTGCTCCTCTCCTCCTCCTGCTGACCCTGGGCTCAAACACCGCTAGTTTTTGCCCGGAAGTGCTAGCTGCACAGAGAAAAACACCAGCCAATGTGTTAGTGGGGTTCAGCAACGCCAGCTGTTCCCCTGCTGTGTAGCCGGCAACGTGACCTGCAAACGCCATGCAGGCACAGGAACTGAAATTAAAAGGGGAACCTGGCCCCACCCCCCCAGGTGTTTCTATGTATAACAGCCACCTAGTACAGCAGTACTGCTGCATTTGTACAAGGTGGCTGACTTTTTCTCCTTGCCCACGTGGAACTCAACACGTACAAAATGTGTCTCATTGAGACCATTCCACTGTCCCTGAGGTGTGACTTTCCTTTGTAATGATACGCAGCACCCCCCTTGGTAGCGTTTCCCGTCTTTTGTCATCATGGTTAGCTGGCTGCGCCTGTGCATCCGCCCTGCTAGAAACAACGCCCCTCGTTGTCATATTTATTTTGTCAGCGAGGGTGTGGTTTATGGGCACGAGCAGTGCATATGTTCGCCTGTCTTAACTCATCTCCTTCCGCCTTCTTCAGACTGTGCGGCCTCCTGGCCGTGGTAGGCGATAAGGGATCAGCTGAGGCCGCCCAGTCTGGAGCCGGTGTAAGGACATGTGTAAGCGGCAAACCTATTTACTGCACAAGGCCACGAATCCCAGCCACGTAGTGTGATTGTTTGAAAACACACTGTGGGTCTGGGATTCATGTCCATCGCTAACCGCAACGGCCGACATGAAATGAGGTCAGAAGACAGGAAGCGCTCACAGCGCATGGCCAAGGGATCACAATAGCGCAGACTCCTGTACAGCAAATAACAACGCTCAGGAATCTGCGCCCAGTACCTAGGTGCAAATTTTGACACCTGTGCTGCGTCTCGTTAAAAAGACAAGTCACGCCTCCACAACTGTTTGACAGTATAATGGGCTAAATAGTGTACGTGTTTTAGTCAGCGTGTGCAAGGAGCAAAACAAATAGAGCAACCTTTTACTTGTGCAGCATTAATGCTGCACAAGGTGTGGCTCTTGTACCTTGCAACACCTGAGGGGGGGGTTAAAGGTAACCTTTGAAATTGGTTCAACTAGGCTTCGGCCTACACTCTGCTCCTCTACTCCTCCTGCTGACCCTGGGCTCAAACACCGCTAGTTTTTGCCCGGAAATGCTAGCTGCACAGAGAAAAACACCAGCCAATGTGTTAGTGGGGTTCAGCACCGCCAGCTGTTCCCCTGCTGTGTAGTCGGCAACGTGTCCAGCACAAGCCACGCTGGCACAACCGACCAAAAGCTGCCACCAGTGCAGGCTTCGGCCTACACTTTGCTCCTCTCCTCCTCCTGCTGACCCTGGGCTCAAACAACGCCAGTTTCTGCCCGGACATGCAATCTGCACAGAGAAAAACACCAGTCAATGTGTCAGTGGGGTTCAGCAACGCCAGCTGTTCCCCTGCTGTGTAGCTTGCAACGTGACCTGCAAACGCCACGCAGGCACATGAACTGAAATTGAAGGGAGCCTGCCCCCCACCCACAGGTGTTTCTATGTATATCAGCCACCTTGTACAGCAGTACTGCTGCATTTGTACGAGGTGGCTGACTTTTTCTCCTTGCCCACGTGGAACTCAACACGTACAAAATGTGTCTCATTAGAGACCATTACAATGTCCCTGAGGTGTGACTTTCCTTTGTAATGACACGCAGCACCACCCTTGTTAGCGCTGCCCGTCTTTTGACATCATTGGTTAGCTGGCTGCGCCTGTGCATCTCCCCTGCTCGGAAACAACGGCCCTCGGTGTCTTATTTTTTTGGACAGCGAGGGTGTGATTGATGGGCATGTGCAGTGCATATGTTTGCCTGTGTTCACTCATCTCCTTCCGCCTTCTTCAGACTGGGTGTCCTCATGGCCGCGGCAGGCGATAAGGGATCAGATGAGGCCGCCCAGTCTGAAGCAGGTGTAAGGACATGTGTGAGCGGCAAACATATTTAGTGCACCAGGGCACGAATCCCAGCACCGCAGTGTGATTTTTTAAAAACACACTGTGGGTCTGGGATTCATGTCCATCGCTAACCGCAACGGCCGACATGAAATGAGGTCAGAAGACAGGAAGCGCTCACAGCGCATGGCCAAGGGATCACAATAGCGCAGACTCCTGTACAGCAAATAACAACGCTCAGGAATCTGCGCCCAGTACCTAGGTGCAAATTTTGACACCTGTGCTGCGTCTCGTTAAAAAGACAAGTCACGCCTCCACAACTGTTTGACAGTATAATGGGCTAAATAGTGTACGTGTTTTAGTCAGCGTGTGCAAGGAGCAAAACAAATAGAGCAACCTTTTACTTGTGCAGCATTAATGCTGCACAAGGTGTGGCTCTTGTACCTTGCAACACCTGAGGGGGGGGTTAAAGGTAACCTTTGAAATTGGTTCAACTAGGCTTCGGCCTACACTCTGCTCCTCTACTCCTCCTGCTGACCCTGGGCTCAAACACCGCTAGTTTTTGCCCGGAAATGCTAGCTGCACAGAGAAAAACACCAGCCAATGTGTTAGTGGGGTTCAGCACCGCCAGCTGTTCCCCTGCTGTGTAGTCGGCAACGTGTCCAGCACAAGCCACGCTGGCACAACCGACCAAAAGCTGCCACCAGTGCAGGCTTCGGCCTACACTTTGCTCCTCTCCTCCTCCTGCTGACCCTGGGCTCAAACAACGCCAGTTTCTGCCCGGACATGCTAGCTGCACAGAGAAAAACACCAGCCAATGTGTTAGTGGGGTTCAGCACCGCCTGCTGTTCCCCCGCTGTGTAGCCGGCATCGTGTCCAGCACAAGCCACGCTGGCACAACCGACCAAAAGCTGCCACCAGTGCAGGCTTCGGCCTACACTTTGCTCCTCTCCTCCTCCTGCTGACCCTGGGCTCAAACAACGCCAGTTTCTGCCCGGACATGCTAGCTGCACAGAGAAAAACACCAGCCAATGTGTTAGTGGGGTTCAGCAACGCCAGCTGTTCCCCTGCTGTGTAGCTTGCAACGTGACCTGCAAACGCCACGCAGGCACATGAACTGAAATTGAAGGGAGCCTGCCCCCCACCCACAGGTGTTTCTATGTATATCAGCCACCTTGTACAGCAGTACTGCTGCATTTGTACGAGGTGGCTGACTTTTTCTCCTTGCCCACGTGGAACTCAACACGTACAAAATGTGTCTCATTAGAGACCATTACAATGTCCCTGAGGTGTGACTTTCCTTTGTAATGACACGCAGCACCCCATTGTTAGCGCTGCCCGTCTCCTGACATCATTGGTTGGCTGGCTGTGCCTGTGCGTCCCCCCCTGCCCGACACAACGCCCCCCGTTGTCTCATATATTTTGACTGCGAGGGTGTGATTGATGGGCACGAGCAGTGCATATGTTCCCCTGTTTTCACTCCCCTCCTTCCGCCTTCTTCTGACTGTGCGGCCTCATGGCCGCGGCATGCGATAAGGGATCAGCTGAGGCCGCCCAGTCTGAAGCAGGTGTAAGGACATGTGTGAGCGGCGAACATATTTACTGCACAAGGCCACGAATCCCAGCACCGCAGTGTGACTTTAGGAAAAGCCACTGTGGGTCTGGGATTTATGGCCATCGTTAACCGCACCGGCCAACATGAAATGAGGTCATGAGACGGCCCTGCACTAACAGGGTATTGCCAAGGGATAACACAAGAGCGCAGACTCCTGTACAGCAAATAACAACGCTCAGGAATCTGCGCCCAGTACCTAGGTGCAAATTTTGACACCTGTGCTGCGTCTCGTTAAAAAGACAAGTCACGCCTCCACAACTGTTTGACAGTATAATGGGCTAAATAGTGTACGTGTTTAATTCAGCGTGTGCAAGGAGCAAATTAAATAGAGCAACCTTTGACTTGTGCATCATTAATGCTGTTCAAGGTGTGGCTCTTGTACCTTGCAACACCTGAGGGGGGGGTTAAAGGTAACCTTTGAAATTGGTTCAACTAGGCTTCGGCCTACACTCTGCTCCTCTACTCCTCCTGCTGACCCTGGGCTCAAACACCGCTAGTTTTTGCCCGGAAATGCTAGCTGCACAGAGAAAAACACCAGCCAATGTGTTAGTGGGGTTCAGCACCGCCAGCTGTTCCCCTGCTGTGTAGTCGGCAACGTGTCCAGCACAAGCCACGCTGGCACAACAGAACAAAAGCTGCCACCAGTGCAGGCTTCGGCCTACACTTTGCTCCTCTCCTCCTCCTCCTGCTGACCCTGGGCTCTAACACCGCTAGTTTTTGCCCGGACATGCAATCTGCACAGAGAAAAACACCAGTCAATGTGTCAGTGGGGTTCAGCAACGCCAGCTGTTCCCCTGCTGTGTAGCTTGCAACGTGACCTGCAAACGCCACGCAGGCACATGAACTGAAATTGAAGGGAGCCTGCCCCCCACCCCCCCAGGTGTTTCTATGTATAACAGCCACCTTGTACAGCAGTACTGCTGCATTTGTACAAGGTGGCTGACTTTTTCTCCTTGCACACGTGGAACTCAACAAGTACAAAATGTGTCTCATTACAGACCATTACAATGTCCCTGAGGTGTGACTTTCCTTTTTAATGACACGCAGCACCCCCATTGTTAGCGCTGCCCGTCTCCTGACATCATTGGTTGGCTGGCTGTGCCTGTGCGTCCCCCCTGCCCGACACAACGCCCCCCGTTGTCTCATATATTTTGACTGCGAGGGTGTGATTGATGGGCACGAGCAGTGCATATGTTCCCCTGTTTTCACTCCCCTCCTTCCGCCTTCTTCTGACTGTGCGGCCTCATGGCCGCGGCATGCGATAAGGGATCAGCTGAGGCCGCCCAGTCTGAAGCAGGTGTAAGGACATGTGTGAGCGGCGAACATATTTACTGCACAAGGCCACGAATCCCAGCACCGCAGTGTGACTTTAGGAAAAGCCACTGTGGGTCTGGGATTTATGGCCATCGTTAACCGCACCGGCCAACATGAAATGAGGTCATGAGACGGCCTGCACTAACAGGGTATTGCCAAGGGATAACACAAGAGCGCAGACTCCTGTACAGCAAATAACAACGCTCAGGAATCTGCGCCCAGTACCTAGGTGCAAATTTTGACACCTGTGCTGCGTCTCGTTAAAAAGACAAGTCACGCCTCCACAACTGTTTGACAGTATAATGGGCTAAATAGTGTACGTGTTTAATTCAGCGTGTGCAAGGAGCAAAATTAAATAGAGCAACCTTTGACTTGTGCATCATTAATGCTGTTCAAGGTGTGGCTCTTGTACCTTGCAACACCTGAGGGGGGGGTTAAAGGTAACCTTTGAAATTGGTTCAACTAGGCTTCGGCCTACACTCTGCTCCTCTACTCCTCCTGCTGACCCTGGGCTCAAACACCGCTAGTTTTTGCCCGGAAATGCTAGCTGCACAGAGAAAAACACCAGCCAATGTGTTAGTGGGGTTCAGCACCGCCAGCTGTTCCCCTGCTGTGTAGTCGGCAACGTGTCCAGCACAAGCCACGCTGGCACAACAGAACAAAAGCTGCCACCAGTGCAGGCTTCGGCCTACACTTTGCTCCTCTCCTCCTCCTCCTGCTGACCCTGGGCTCTAACACCGCTAGTTTTTGCCCGGACATGCAATCTGCACAGAGAAAAACACCAGTCAATGTGTCAGTGGGGTTCAGCAACGCCAGCTGTTCCCCTGCTGTGTAGCTTGCAACGTGACCTGCAAACGCCACGCAGGCACATGAACTGAAATTGAAGGGAGCCTGCCCCCCACCCCCCCAGGTGTTTCTATGTATAACAGCCACCTTGTACAGCAGTACTGCTGCATTTGTACAAGGTGGCTGACTTTTTCTCCTTGCACACGTGGAACTCAACAAGTACAAAATGTGTCTCATTACAGACCATTACAATGTCCCTGAGGTGTGACTTTCCTTTTTAATGACACGCAGCACCCCCATTGTTAGCGCTGCCCGTCTCCTGACATCATTGGTTGGCTGGCTGTGCCTGTGCGTCCCCCCTGCCCGACACAACGCCCCCCGTTGTCTCATATATTTTGACTGCGAGGGTGTGATTGATGGGCACGAGCAGTGCATATGTTCCCCTGTTTTCACTCCCCTCCTTCCGCCTTCTTCTGACTGTGCGGCCTCATGGCCGCGGCATGCGATAAGGGATCAGCTGAGGCCGCCCAGTCTGAAGCAGGTGTAAGGACATGTGTGAGCGGCGAACATATTTACTGCACAAGGCCACGAATCCCAGCACCGCAGTGTGACTTTAGGAAAAGCCACTGTGGGTCTGGGATTTATGGCCATCGTTAACCGCACCGGCCAACATGAAATGAGGTCATGAGACGGCCTGCACTAACAGGGTATTGCCAAGGGATAACACAAGAGCGCAGTTTCCTGTACTGCAAATAACAACGGTAAGGAATCTGCGCACAGCACCTAGGTGTAAATTTGTACACCTGTGCTGCGTCTCCTTAAAAAGACTAGTAGTCACGCCTCCACTACTGTTTGACAGTATAATGGGCTAAATAGTGTACGTGTTTAATTCAGCGTGTGCAAGGAGCAAAATTAAATAGAGCAACCTTTGACTTGTGCATCATTAATGCTGTTCAAGGTGTGGCTCTTGTACCTTGCAACACCTGAGGGGGGGGGTTAAAGGTAACCTTGGAAATTGGTTCAACTAGGCTTCGGCCTACACTCTGCTCCTCTACTCCTCCTGCTGACCCTGGGCTCAAACACCGCTAGTTTTTGCCCGGAAATGCTAGCTGCACAGAGAAAAACACCAGCCAATGTGTTAGTGGGGTTCAGCACCGCCAGCTGTTCCCCCGCTGTGTAGCCGGCATCGTGTCCAGCACAAGCCACGCTGGCACAACCGACCAAAAGCTGCCACCAGTGCAGGCTTCGGCCTACACTTTGCTCCTCTCCTCCTCCTCCTGCTGACCCTGGGCTCTAACACCGCTAGTTTTTGCCCGGACATGCAATCTGCACAGAGAAAAACACCAGTCAATGTGTCAGTGGGGTTCAGCAACGCCAGCTGTTCCCCTGCTGTGTAGCTTGCAACGTGACCTGCAAACGCCACGCAGGCACATGAACTGAAATTGAAGGGAGCCTGCCCCCCACCCACAGGTGTTTCTATGTATAACAGCCACCTTGTACAGCAGTACTGCTGCATTTGTACGAGGTGGCTGACTTTTTCTCCTTGCCCACGTGGAACTCAACACGTACAAAATGTGTCTCATTAGAGACCATTACAATGTCCCTGAGGTGTGACTTTCCTTTGTAATGACACGCAGCACCACCCTTGTTAGCGCTGCCCGTCTTTTGACATCATTGGTTAGCTGGCTGCGCCTGTGCATCTCCCCTGCTCGAAACAACGGCCCTCGGTGTCTTATTTTTTTGGACAGCGAGGGTGTGATTGATGGGCATGTGCAGTGCATATGTTTGCCTGTGTTCACTCATCTCCTTCCGCCTTCTTCAGACTGGGTGTCCTCATGGCCTCGGCAGGCGATAAGGGATCAGATGAGGCCGTCCAGTCTGAAGCAGGTGTAAGGACATGTGTGAGCGGCAAACATATTTACTGCACCAGGGCACGAATCCCAGCACCGCAGTGTGATTTTTTAAAAACACACTGTGGGTCTGGGATTCATGTCCATCGCTAACCGCAACGGCCAACATGAAATGAGGTCATAAGACAGGAAGCGCTCACAGCGCATGGCCAAAGGATCACAAGAGCGCAGACTCCTGTACAGCAACTAACAACGCTCAGGAAGCTGCGCCCATGCAAAAAGGTGTTTTCGACACCTGTGCTGCTTTTCTTTAAAAAGACAAGTCACGCCTCCACTACTGTTAAACAGTATAATGGGCTAAATAGTCTACGTGTTGCATTCAGCTTGTGCAAGTAGACAAATTAATAGAGCAACCTTTTACTTGTGCAGCATTAATGCTGCAGAAGGAGTGGCTCTTGTTCTTTGTAACACCTGAGGGGGGGTTAAAGGTAACCTTTGAAATTGGTTCAACTAGGCTTCGGCCTACACTCTGCTCCTCTCCTCCTCCTGCTGACCCTGGGCTCTAACAACGCTAGTTTTTGCCCGGAAATGCTAGCTGCACAGAGAAAAACACCAGCCAATGTGTTAGTGGGGTTCAGCAACGCCAGCTGTTCCCCCGCTGTGTAGCCGGCATCGTGTCCAGCACAAGCCACGCTGGCACAACCGACCAAAAGCTGCCACCAGTGCAGGCTTCGGCCTACACTTTGCTCCTCTCCTCCTCCTCCTGCTGACCCTGGGCTCAAACACCGCTAGTTTTTGCCCGGAAATGCTAGCTGCACAGAGAAAAACACCAGCCAATGTGTTAGTGGGGTTCAGCAACGCCAGCTGTTCCCCCGCTGTGTAGCCGGCATCGTGTCCAGCACAAGCCACGCTGGCACAACCGACCAAAAGCTGCCACCAGTGCAGGCTTCGGCCTACACTTTGCTCCTCTCCTCCTCCTCCTGCTGACCCTGGGCTCAAACACCGCTAGTTTTTGCCCGGAAATGCTAGCTGCACAGAGAAAAACACCAGCCAATGTGTTAGTGGGGTTCAGCACCGCCAGCTGTTCCCCTGCTGTGCAGCTTGCAACGTGACCTGCAAACGCCACGCAGGCACATGAACTGAAATTGAAGGGAGCCTGGCCCCCACCCCCAGGTGTTTCTATGTATAACAGCCACCTTGTACAGCAGTACTGCTGCATTTGTACAAGGTGGCTGATGTTTTCTCCTTGCCCACGTGGAACTCAACACGTACAAAATGTGTCTCTTTGAGACCATTCCACTGTCCCTGAGGTGTGACTTTCCTTTCTAATGATACGCAGCACCCCCCTTGGTAGCGCTTCCCGTCTTCTGACATCATTGGTTGGCTACTTGCGCCTGTTCGTCCGCCCTGCCTGAATAAAATGCTCCTCGTTGTCTTAATTATTTTGACTGCGAGGGTGTGATTGATGGGCACGAGCAGTGCATATCTTCGCCTGTCTTAACTCATCTCCTTCAGCCTTCTTCAGACTGTGCAGCCTCATGGCCGCGGCATGCAAGAAGGGATCAGCAGAGGCCGCCCAGTCTGAAGCAGGTGTAAGGACGTGTGTGAGCGGCCAAAATATTTACTGCTCAAGGCCACGAATCCCAGCACCGCAGTGTGGCTTTATGAAAAGACACTGTGGGTCTGGGATTTATGGCCATCGTTAACCGCACCGGCCAACATGAAATGATGTCATAAGATGGGCAGCGCTAACAGGGCATTGCCAAGGGATAACACAAGAGCGCAGACTCCTGTACAGCAAATAACAACGCTCAGGAAGCTGCTCCAAGCACCAAGGCGTTATTTTGGACACCTGTGCTGCGTCTCATCAAAAAACCAAGTCACGCATCCACTACAGTTTGACTGTAGAATGGGGTAAATTGTGTATGTCTTTCATTCAGCGTGTGCAAGTAGACAAATTAATAGAGCAACCTTTCACTTGTGCAGCATTAATACTGCACAAGGTGTGTCTCTTGTACTTTGTAACACCTGAGGGGGGGGTTAAAGGTTTCCTTTGAAATTGGTTCAACTAAGCTTCGGCCTACACTCTGCTCCTCTCCTCCTCCTCCTGCTTCAACACGGGCTCTAACATCGCTAGTTTTTGCCCGCAAGTGCTAGCTGCACAGAGAAAAACACACGCCATTGTGTTAGTGGGGTTCAGCAACGCCAGCTGTTCCCCCAGTGTGTAGCCGGCAAAGTGTCCTGCAAACGCAACGCAGACACAAAGCTGCCTCCAGTGCAGGCTTCGGCCTACACTCATCTCCCCCTGCTTACCCTTTGCTCCAACACCGCTAGTTGGGGCTCTAGGAAGACAATCTTTAATAGGCAAGGCAACGCATCCGGGTTCCAGCACCGCCAGCTGGTTCTCGGCAGTGTTCTTGTCACAGGTACTCCCTCGTGCCAAGCCTGGTTTCAGCACCGTCAGCTGTTTCCGGGTTGTGTCAACTTCACTGAGACACCTATGCTTGCCTCGTCGTGGTGCGGTCGGGTTAGCCAACTCCAGGGTGCCTCCAGTTTAGGAGCTTCCTATGTGGGCTGCGTGAACTGGTAGTCAAGGCTGGTTCTGTAGTGCCAGTAGGCCCAGCTCCCCCTGTAGGACTGTTGGGGTTCGGTAACTGCGGCTGCCTCGCGGCCTAGCTGTTCTCTCCTCTCCTGTGGACCTTCGGGTCCACCACCTGGTTCCAGCACCGTCAGCTGGTTCCGGGCCGAGCCTTTGGCTTAGGTGCCTCCTCCTGGGTATCCGAGTTCCGCCAACGCCAGGCGGTCCTTGGTAGTGCTTTTAAGCGCGGGCACCTACAGCTTAGTAACCGGGTTCCAGCACCGTCAGCTGGTCCTCGGTCGTGCCATTGGCTCTTGCACACTGGGGCAACGCATCCGGGTTCCAGCACCGCCAGCTGGTTCTCGGCAGTGTTTTTGTCACAGGTACTCCCTCGTGCCAAGCCTGGTTTCAGCACCGTCAGCTGTTTCCGGGTTGTGTCAAGCTCACTGAGACACCTATGCTTGCCTCGTCGTGGTGCGGTCGGGTTAGCCAACTCCAGGGTGCCTCCAGTTTAGGAGCTTCCTATGTGGGCTGCGTGAACTGGTAGTCAAGGCTGGTTCTGTAGTGCCAGTAGGCCCAGCTCCCCCTGTAGGACTGTTGGGGTTCGGTAACTGCGGCTGCCTCGCGGCCTAGCTGTTCTCTCCTCTCCTGTGGACCTTCGGGTCCACCACCTGGTTCCAGCACCGTCAGCTGGTTCCGGGCCGAGCCTTTGGCTTAGGTGCCTCCTCCTGGGTATCCGAGTTCCGCCAACGCCAGGCGGTCCTTGGTAGTGCTTTTAAGCGCGGGCACCTACAGCTTAGTAACCGGGTTCCAGCACCGTCAGCTGGTCCTCGGTCGTGCCATTGGCTCTTGCACACTGGGGCAACGCATCCGGGTTCCAGCACCGCCAGCTGGTTCTCGGCAGTGTTTTTGTCACAGGTACTCCCTCGTGCCAAGCCTGGTTTCAGCACCGTCAGCTGTTTCCGGGTTGTGTCAAGCTCACTGAGACACCTATGCTTGCCTCGTCGTGGTGCGGTCGGGTTAGCCAACTCCAGGGTGCCTCCAGTTTAGGAGCTTCCTATGTGGGCTGCGTGAACTGGTAGTCAAGGCTGGTTCTGTAGTGCCAGTAGGCCCAGCTCCCCCTGTAGGACTGTTGGGGTTCGGTAACTGCGGCTGCCTCGCGGCCTAGCTGTTCTCTCCTCTCCTGTGGACCTTCGGGTCCACCACCTGGTTCCAGCACCGTCAGCTGGTTCCGGGCCGAGCCTTTGGCTTAGGTGCCTCCTCCTGGGTATCCGAGTTCCGCCAACGCCAGGCGGTCCTTGGTAGTGCTTTTAAGCGCGGGCACCTACAGCTTAGTAACCGGGTTCCAGCACCGTCAGCTGGTCCTCGGTCGTGCCATTGGCTCTTGCACACTGGGGCAACGCATCCGGGTTCCAGCACCGCCAGCTGGTTCTCGGCAGTGTTTTTGTCACAGGTACTCCCTCGTGCCAAGCCTGGTTTCAGCACCGTCAGCTGTTTCCGGGTTGTGTCAAGCTCACTGAGACACCTATGCTTGCCTCGTCGTGGTGCGGTCGGGTTAGCCAACTCCAGGGTGCCTCCAGTTTAGGAGCTTCCTATGTGGGCTGCGTGAACTGGTAGTCAAGGCTGGTTCTGTAGTGCCAGTAGGCCCAGCTCCCCCTGTAGGACTGTTGGGGTTCGGTAACTGCGGCTGCCTCGCGGCCTAGCTGTTCTCTCCTCTCCTGTGGACCTTCGGGTCCACCACCTGGTTCCAGCACCGTCAGCTGGTTCCGGGCCGAGCCTTTGGCTTAGGTGCCTCCTCCTGGGTATCCGAGTTCCGCCAACGCCAGGCGGTCCTTGGTAGTGCTTTTAAGCGCGGGCACCTACAGCTTAGTAACCGGGTTCCAGCACCGTCAGCTGGTCCTCGGTCGTGCCATTGGCTCTTGCACACTGGGGCAACGCATCCGGGTTCCAGCACCGCCAGCTGGTTCTCGGCAGTGTTTTTGTCACAGGTACTCCCTCGTGCCAAGCCTGGTTTCAGCACCGTCAGCTGTTTCCGGGTTGTGTCAAGCTCACTGAGACACCTATGCTTGCCTCGTCGTGGTGCGGTCGGGTTAGCCAACTCCAGGGTGCCTCCAGTTTAGGAGCTTCCTATGTGGGCTGCGTGAACTGGTAGTCAAGGCTGGTTCTGTAGTGCCAGTAGGCCCAGCTCCCCCTGTAGGACTGTTGGGGTTCGGTAACTGCGGCTGCCTCGCGGCCTAGCTGTTCTCTCCTCTCCTGTGGACCTTCGGGTCCACCACCTGGTTCCAGCACCGTCAGCTGGTTCCGGGCCGAGCCTTTGGCTTAGGTGCCTCCTCCTGGGTATCCGAGTTCCGCCAACGCCAGGCGGTCCTTGGTAGTGCTTTTAAGCGCGGGCACCTACAGCTTAGTAACCGGGTTCCAGCACCGTCAGCTGGTCCTCGGTCGTGCCATTGGCTCTTGCACACTGGGGCAACGCATCCGGGTTCCAGCACCGCCAGCTGGTTCTCGGCAGTGTTTTTGTCACAGGTACTCCCTCGTGCCAAGCCTGGTTTCAGCACCGTCAGCTGTTTCCGGGTTGTGTCAAGCTCACTGAGACACCTATGCTTGCCTCGTCGTGGTGCGGTCGGGTTAGCCAACTCCAGGGTGCCTCCAGTTTAGGAGCTTCCTATGTGGGCTGCGTGAACTGGTAGTCAAGGCTGGTTCTGTAGTGCCAGTAGGCCCAGCTCCCCCTGTAGGACTGTTGGGGTTCGGTAACTGCGGCTGCCTCGCGGCCTAGCTGTTCTCTCCTCTCCTGTGGACCTTCGGGTCCACCACCTGGTTCCAGCACCGTCAGCTGGTTCCGGGCCGAGCCTTTGGCTTAGGTGCCTCCTCCTGGGTATCCGAGTTCCGCCAACGCCAGGCGGTCCTTGGTAGTGCTTTTAAGCGCGGGCACCTACAGCTTAGTAACCGGGTTCCAGCACCGTCAGCTGGTCCTCGGTCGTGCCATTGGCTCTTGCACACTGGGGCAACGCATCCGGGTTCCAGCACCGCCAGCTGGTTCTCGGCAGTGTTTTTGTCACAGGTACTCCCTCGTGCCAAGCCTGGTTTCAGCACCGTCAGCTGTTTCCGGGTTGTGTCAAGCTCACTGAGACACCTATGCTTGCCTCGTCGTGGTGCGGTCGGGTTAGCCAACTCCAGGGTGCCTCCAGTTTAGGAGCTTCCTATGTGGGCTGCGTGAACTGGTAGTCAAGGCTGGTTCTGTAGTGCCAGTAGGCCCAGCTCCCCCTGTAGGACTGTTGGGGTTCGGTAACTGCGGCTGCCTCGCGGCCTAGCTGTTCTCTCCTCTCCTGTGGACCTTCGGGTCCACCACCTGGTTCCAGCACCGTCAGCTGGTTCCGGGCCGAGCCTTTGGCTTAGGTGCCTCCTCCTGGGTATCCGAGTTCCGCCAACGCCAGGCGGTCCTTGGTAGTGCTTTTAAGCGCGGGCACCTACAGCTTAGTAACCGGGTTCCAGCACCGTCAGCTGGTCCTCGGTCGTGCCATTGGCTCTTGCACACTGGGGCAACGCATCCGGGTTCCAGCACCGCCAGCTGGTTCTCGGCAGTGTTTTTGTCACAGGTACTCCCTCGTGCCAAGCCTGGTTTCAGCACCGTCAGCTGTTTCCGGGTTGTGTCAAGCTCACTGAGACACCTATGCTTGCCTCGTCGTGGTGCGGTCGGGTTAGCCAACTCCAGGGTGCCTCCAGTTTAGGAGCTTCCTATGTGGGCTGCGTGAACTGGTAGTCAAGGCTGGTTCTGTAGTGCCAGTAGGCCCAGCTCCCCCTGTAGGACTGTTGGGGTTCGGTAACTGCGGCTGCCTCGCGGCCTAGCTGTTCTCTCCTCTCCTGTGGACCTTCGGGTCCACCACCTGGTTCCAGCACCGTCAGCTGGTTCCGGGCCGAGCCTTTGGCTTAGGTGCCTCCTCCTGGGTATCCGAGTTCCGCCAACGCCAGGCGGTCCTTGGTAGTGCTTTTAAGCGCGGGCACCTACAGCTTAGTAACCGGGTTCCAGCACCGTCAGCTGGTCCTCGGTCGTGCCATTGGCTCTTGCACACTGGGGCAACGCATCCGGGTTCCAGCACCGCCAGCTGGTTCTCGGCAGTGTTTTTGTCACAGGTACTCCCTCGTGCCAAGCCTGGTTTCAGCACCGTCAGCTGTTTCCGGGTTGTGTCAAGCTCACTGAGACACCTATGCTTGCCTCGTCGTGGTGCGGTCGGGTTAGCCAACTCCAGGGTGCCTCCAGTTTAGGAGCTTCCTATGTGGGCTGCGTGAACTGGTAGTCAAGGCTGGTTCTGTAGTGCCAGTAGGCCCAGCTCCCCCTGTAGGACTGTTGGGGTTCGGTAACTGCGGCTGCCTCGCGGCCTAGCTGTTCTCTCCTCTCCTGTGGACCTTCGGGTCCACCACCTGGTTCCAGCACCGTCAGCTGGTTCCGGGCCGAGCCTTTGGCTTAGGTGCCTCCTCCTGGGTATCCGAGTTCCGCCAACGCCAGGCGGTCCTTGGTAGTGCTTTTAAGCGCGGGCACCTACAGCTTAGTAACCGGGTTCCAGCACCGTCAGCTGGTCCTCGGTCGTGCCATTGGCTCTTGCACACTGGGGCAACGCATCCGGGTTCCAGCACCGCCAGCTGGTTCTCGGCAGTGTTTTTGTCACAGGTACTCCCTCGTGCCAAGCCTGGTTTCAGCACCGTCAGCTGTTTCCGGGTTGTGTCAAGCTCACTGAGACACCTATGCTTGCCTCGTCGTGGTGCGGTCGGGTTAGCCAACTCCAGGGTGCCTCCAGTTTAGGAGCTTCCTATGTGGGCTGCGTGAACTGGTAGTCAAGGCTGGTTCTGTAGTGCCAGTAGGCCCAGCTCCCCCTGTAGGACTGTTGGGGTTCGGTAACTGCGGCTGCCTCGCGGCCTAGCTGTTCTCTCCTCTCCTCTCCTGTGGACCTTCGGGTCCACCACCTGGTTCCAGCACCGTCAGCTGGTTCCGGGCCGAGCCTTTGGCTTAGGTGCCTCCTCCTGGGTATCCGAGTTCCGCCAACGCCAGGCGGTCCTTGGTAGTGCTTTTAAGCGCGGGCACCTACAGCTTAGTAACCGGGTTCCAGCACCGTCAGCTGGTCCTCGGTCGTGCCATTGGCTCTTGCACACTGGGGCAACGCATCCGGGTTCCAGCACCGCCAGCTGGTTCTCGGCAGTGTTCTTGTCACAGGTACTCCCTCGTGCCAAGCCTGGTTTCAGCACCGTCAGCTGTTTCCGGGTTGTGTCAACTTCACTGAGACGCCTATGCTTGCCCCGTCGTGGTGCGGTCGAGTTAGCCAACTCCAGGGTGCCTCCAGTTTAGGAGCTTCCTATGTGGGCTGCGTGAACTGGTAGTCAAGGCTGGTTATGTAGTGCCAGTAGGCCCAGCTCCCCCTGTAGGACTGTTGGGGTTCGGTAACTGCGGCTGCCTCGCGGCCTAGCTGTTCTCTCCTCTCCTGTGGGCCTTCGGGTCCACCACCTGGTTCCAGCACCGTCAGCTGGTTCTCGGCAGTGTCTTTTGCTCTTGTACCTTCTGCTCCCCATCCTGGTTCCAGTACCGTCAGCTGGTTCCGGGCAGAGCCTTTGGCTTAGGTGCCTCCTTCTGGGTATCCAAGTTCCACCAACGTCAGGTGGTCCTTGGTAGTGCTTTCAGGCACGGGTACCTCCTGCTTAGTAACCGGGTTCCAGTAACGTCAGCTGGTCCTCGGTAGTTCCATTGGCTCTTGGACCTTCGGCTACCCATCCGGGTTCCAGTACCGTCAGCTGGTTCTCGGCAGTGTCTTTTGCTCTTGTACCTTCTGCTCCCCATCCTGGTTCCAGTAACGTCAGCTGGTTCCGGGCAGAGCCTTTGGCTTAGGTGCCTCCTTCTGGGTATCCGAGTTCCGTCAACGTCAGGCGGTCCTTGGTAGTGCTTTTTAGCACGGGTACCTCCTGCTTAGTAACCGGGTTCCAGTAACGTCAGCTGGTCCTCGGTAGTTCCATAGGCTCTTGAACCTTCGGGTAGCCATCCGAGTTCCAGTTCCATCAGCTGGTTCTTGGCATTTTCTCAGCCTTCTTGTACCTTCTGCTACATTTCCAAGTTGAAGACCCTAACGTCGACGACCCGGAAGACCACCACGATGACGACGACACGGAAGACCACCCCGATGACGACGACGACGACGGCGGAGATGACGACACTGGAGACGACGACCCTGGAGACGACAACATGGAAGACCGAGAAGCAGAAGAACAAGAGGCTGCAGAACAAAGAGCAGAAGAACATTAAGCATAAGACTTAATATCAGAGCAAAAGATATTATCTAAATTATATGCAGAAGAAGACTAAGCAGTGTATGGGGGTGAGTCCGTTCCTCCTCGTGGTGCCCCTGGATAAAGCCTGATGCTGCAGGCCAAACTGAACGCGGACAAATGTAACTTTTGTGACTGGCAGAACGGAAGGTGTAATCTTCAAACTTTTATAGATAACAACTACGGGAATGCCTGTCACAAATGAGAATATGATGAAGAAGTAGAATAGGAAGAATAATAACAGTGGAATAAAAAGAATATGTAGAATAAGAAGAATAATAATAGTTGAATAAAATGAATATGAAGAATGTAATAAAAAAAAAAAAATAGGTAGAAGATGAAGAAGAAGATGAATAAGGTGAAGAAGTTGATGTCAAAGATGCTGATGATGATGAAGATGAAAGTGTGGGAAAAGAAAAAAAAAAAGAAAAAAAAGAAGGGGAAGGGCGTGGAATAGTGAAACATCAATATCTGACAAAATAAAAAAAAAATTTACATAGTCAATATCTTTGTCACTCCGAACGTCTTAAAAAAAAACAAAAAACATGCTATTCTATTTGATTGGGATAAACCTCTATGACTTTAATGTCTCCGCCACCTCCCCAAATACATCCGGCATTATTCTTAGTTGTTTTCCTTCATGTAGAATGAACCTACAAGGAAAGAAAGGGTTTATTTTAATTCCGATATTTTGGTCCCATTGACTTGCATTGGGATCGGGTATCGGTATCGGCGATATCCGATATTTTTTGAATATCGGCCGATCCAAACCGATACCGATACTTTCCGATATCGGAAGGTATCGCTCAACACTACTCATAAATATCAAAGCTTAATAATTTTGGAAGTTGGAGTGTTTTTTTTTAGATTTGGTTATCTTAGGAGGATATCTGTTTGTGCAGGTAACTATTACTATGCAGAATTATTAGGCAACTTAATAAAAAACAAATATATTCCCATCTCACTTGTTTATTTTCACCAGGTAAACCAATACAACTGCACAAAATTTAGAAAAAAACATTTCTGACATGCAAAAACAACCCCCCCAAAATTAGTGACCAATACAGCCACCTTTTTTTTATGATGACACTCAATCCATCCATAGATTCTGTCAGTTGCTTGATCTGTTTACGATCAACATTGTGTGCAGCAGCCACCACAGCCTCCCAGACACTGTTCCGAGAGGTGTGCTGTTTTCCCTCTCTGTTTTCACATCTATTTGCTCTTCAATAACCAAGTGTTGCTTCCCCCCCACTAGGGGGCAACTGGTACCAAAACCAAAACAGCTATCACTAAAAGTGTGATCACAAAATTACCCAATGATCTCACAATGGTACTCTATAAAATATATAATCTTTATTAAACATTTATTAAATAACATTAATAAGACATATGAATCACTACTAATAAAGGGTGCAAATCCTCAACAAAAAGAGGGACTATATAGCCTGAGTGGCACCACTAAACCAGGCCCAACATACAGTATGAAGAAAAAAATAACTTCATGCTGTAAGATACAGGGTAGTAAGGGTCAACCTATATGGTCTGTCTTAACATGGAATCCTCTGAGACTCTCAATATCATTGCCCATGCATACTAAAATATCCCCAGTGGGAAGTATGAGGACCCATGTCACAATAACCCCCTATCAAATGTAAAAGATCTAACAGTTTGTATAAGCCGGTATATTACCTTAGAGGTAAACCTGGTGTGTGCTCCTCGGCGTCCCTCTGCCCCGACGCGCGTTTCGCCGTAGCTTCTTCTGGAGGCGTGTCAGGGCAGGGGGTAAGCCGTTATATATATGCATGAGCCTACCGTCTATTGGACAATCGTAGCGGTGGGATTTTCTACAGCTGTGTGGAGGGATGTGTGGTAGATGAGTCACCGCTGTGTGTCCGAGTCATAACCATTTCCGCCTCTTGTACGGAGACCGGAAGTGATATACAGCGTAAGTACCGTACAAGCGCCCAGGTTCCACGCAACTGTACGGAAACCGGAAATCTCGTTTAAGCTGGGCGCTGTACGGAACGCCCATGTTAATGCGGCAGGACCAAGTGGCGCATGATCAGATGAGCAGCCCCAGCCATAGTGGTGAGTCGGATCACGGACCGGGAATCAGGAGCGTGCGGTCGTCCTAGTCCGACCCACACCTCCGTCATCCAATGGTCCGCTAGCCGACCTCACCGCCAGTCCCCCATCGGATCATGCGCTCATCCTGACCAAAAACAGAGGGGGGGGGGGAAGATGTACATTATAAATGTCTATATATAAAAACTGATGTAATTGTTTTTCCTGTATATATATATATATACTATAGTGCCTACTGGAGAGTCTCCAACTCTAGAGACCCCCCTATCTCTGATGGTAAATAAACAATATAACTAGGGCACAGCCTCTTCTTTTCACATATATACAGTCGATCTACATAAGAATACCTAGAATCTTATATCAAAATATATATTATACATACAATACCATAGATATATAAATATCCTGTATATCATAACGTGGAGGGCAAAAAAATCCCCATACACAATTATTCAGTATAAAAAAGGGGGGGAGGCACATAAAAAATACATAAAAAATACAAAATACATACATGAACCCCTCACGATATACAAGTCACCAATGGCCAAAACACGCATATGAAATACAGATCAATAAACTTCCTCCAAACCCCCTCCAAACCCCCTCCTCTTCCGAGGAATCCCCATCTTGATCTTGATCCTGTCTCTCTGTCCTTGGACGTTAATGCCGCTTTTCTTTGATGGTTACGGAACTTTTTATTTCCTAATACCAAGACAGCCCTCCATGCTCCACCACTCAAAACGGTAGTCAAGAATAGCGATCTAAATCAAATAGCAGTAAAACATTAAAGTTAAAAAGAATAAAAGAACCGACAAACTTAAATAAAAACAAATACCTCGTGTAAATAAACACCGCGCGGTATATACTAAACCCCCCTGCCTATCTTCTTCCTCACCTAATTATAGATATGCACTAAAACCAAAGCTCTCATTTAAGCCCTGAGGCACCAATGTTCCTAGACGATAGATCCACTGGCATTCTTTTGGTGGAGCATGGAGGGCTGTCTTGGTATTAAGAAATAAAAAGTTCCGTAACCATCAAAGAAAAGCGGCATTAACGTCCAAGGACAGAGAGACAGGATCAAGATCAAGATGGTGATTCCTCGGAAGAGGAGGGGGTTTGGAGGAAGTTTATTTCATATGCGTGTTTTGGCCATTGGTGACTTGTATATCGTGAGGGGTTCATGTATGTATTTTGTATTTTTTATGTATTTTTTATGTGCCTCCCCCCCTTTTTTATACTGAATAATTGTGTATGGGGATTTTTTTGCCCTCCACGTTATGATATACAGGATATTTATATATCTATGGTATTGTATGTATAATATATATTTTGATATAAGATTCTAGGTATTCTTATGTAGATCGACTGTATATATGTGAAAAGAAGAGGCTGTGCCCTAGTTATATTGTTTATTTACCATCAGAGATAGGGGGGTCTCTAGAGTTGGAGACTCTCCAGTAGGCACTATAGTATATATATATACAGGAAAAACAATTACATCAGTTTTTATATATAGACATTTATAATGTACATCTTTCCCCCCCCCCCCTCTGTTTTTGGTCAGGATGAGCGCATGATCCGATGGGGGACTGGCGGTGAGGTCGGCTAGCGGACCATTGGATGACGGAGGTGTGGGTCGGACTAGGACGACCGCACGCTCCTGATTCCCGGTCCGTGATCCGACTCACCACTATGGCTGGGGCTGCTCATCTGATCATGCGCCACTTGGTCCTGCCGCATTAACACGGGCGTTCCGTACAGCGCCCAGCTTAAACGAGATTTCCGGTTTCCGTACAGTTGCGTGGAACCTGGGCGCTTGTACGGTACTTACGCTGTATATCACTTCCGGTCTCCGTACAAGAGGCGGAAATGGTTATGACTCGGACACACAGCGGTGACTCATCTACCACACATCCCTCCACACAGCTGTAGAAAATCCCACCGCTACGATTGTCCAATAGACGGTAGGCTCATGCATATATATAACGGCTTACCCCCTGCCCTGAAACGCCTCCAGAAGAAGCTACGGCGAAACGCGCGTCGGGGCAGAGGGACGCCGAGGAGCACACACCAGGTTTACCTCTAAGGTAATATACCGGCTTATACAAACTGTTAGATCTTTTACATTTGATAGGGGGTTATTGTGACATGGGTCCTCATACTTCCCACTGGGGATATTTTAGTATGCATGGGCAATGATATTGAGAGTCTCAGAGGATTCCATGTTAAGACAGACCATATAGGTTGACCCTTACTACCCTGTATCTTACAGCATGATGTTATTTTTTTCTTCATACTGTATGTTGGGCTTGGTTTAGTGGTGCCACTCAGGCTATATAGTCCCTCTTTTTGTTGAGGATTTGCACCCTTTATTAGTAGTGATTCATATGTCTTTTTAATGTTATTTAATAAATGTTTAATAAAGATTATATATTTTATAGAGTACCATTGTGAGATCATTGGGTAATTTTGTGATCACACTTTTCGTGATAGCTGTTTTCCCTCTCTGTAGATCTCACATTTTATGAGGGACCGGTTCTCTATGGGGTTCAGATCAGGTGAACAAGGGGGCAATGTCATTATTTTTTCTTCTTTGAGACCTTTACTGGCCAGCCACGCTGTGGAGTAGTTGGAGGCATGTGATGGAACATTGTCCTGCATGAAAATCATGTTTTTCTTGATCGATACTGACTTCTTCTTCATCCTGTACCACTGCTTGAAGAAGTTGTGTTCCAGAAACTGGCAGTAGGTCTGGGAGTTGAGCTTCACTCCATCCTCAACCCGAAAAGGTCCCACAAGTTCATCTTTGATGATACCAGCCCATACCAGTACCCCACCTCCACCTTGCTGGCGTCTGAGTTGGAGTGCCCTTCACTGATCCAGCCTCTGGCCCATCCATCTGGCCCATCAAGAGTCATGGTCAGAACTTCCGAACCCCTAGTGTGGACACACAGTACCGCGACAATGAACCTCCCAAGGGTGAGATAACCAGATGGACCACCCCCTATACAGGGAGCGTTAGGGGCAGGCCCGAGGGAGACTATTACCGTGGAAGCTGATACCGGGGAGCAGGATTCAGGAGAGGAAAGAGGCTAAGGCGGAGACACAGGACTGAGTGACAGTGACTGAAACACAGAGTGGACTGGATATGGTGGACAACCAGGACAGGCAGGGTATGGCGGAAACACAGGACGGACTGGATAAGGCGGACCCCCAGGATTGGCAGGATATGGCAGAGAGACAGGACGGACTGGATATGGCGGACGCCCAGGACTGGCAGGGAATGGCGGAGACACAGGACGGACTGGATATGGCGGACGCCTAGCACTGGCAGGGAATGGCAGAGGCACAGGACGGACTGGATATGGCGGACGCTCAGGACTGGCAGGGAATGGCGGAGACACAGGACGGACTGGATATGACGGACGCACAGGACACAGCAAGGTAAGGAGCACAGGACAGAGCAAGGTATGGAGGACCTGGGTCAAATGAGGACAAATTACATTCAGGCAAGGAGTATGGGGAGAGGCTACTTGATATAGAAGGAGTAGTGAGCACTTCCGGGTCAGGAACCTCCAGGATCAGGTAGGGGAGGAGCGGAAAGAGCGAAGACCAGCCTCTGGGAGTGTGCGTGCGCCGCCAGAGCAAGAAGGTGAAGTGCGCACATGCCGGCGCCGAGGACCAGGATTCAGCGCAGAGAGAGGAAGAGAGGAGTCCAGGCGGCGCATGGACAGTCCAGGAGTGTGCAGAGATGGACACGCACGCCGGGAGCCGGAAGAAGACCCAGCAGAAGCAGCAGCGGCGCGCCGGGACAGGTAAGTATGAAAAGAGCCAGAGGGAGATGCGGGAGGCGTGACAGTCACTCTCATTTTATCAGTCCATAAAACCTTTGAAAAGTCAGTCTTAAGATATTTCTTGGCCCCGTCTTGACATTTTACCTTATGTTTCTTGTTCAAAGGTGGTCGTTTTTCTGCCTTCCTTACCTTGGCCATGTCCCTGAGTATCACACACCTTGTGCTTTTTGTTACTCCAGTAACGTTGCAGCTCTGAAATATGGCAAAACTGGTGGCAAATGGCATCTTGGCAGCTTCACGCTTGATTTTCCTCAATTCATAGGCAATTATTTTGCACCTTTTTTGCCCAACTCGCTTCTTGCGACCCCATTGGCTATTTGCCATGAAACACTTGATTGTTCGGTGATCACGCTTCAAAAGTATGGCAATTTCAAAACTGCTGCATCCCCCTGCAAGGCATCTCACAATTTTGGACTTTTCAGAGCCCGTCAAATCTCTCTTGTGACCAATTTTGCCAAAGGAAAGGAAGTTGCCTAATAATTAAGCACACCTTAAACAGGGTTTTGATGTCATTAGGCAGCACCCTTCCTCATTATAGAGATGCACATCACCTGATTTACTTAATTGGCAGTTGGCTCTCAAGCCTGAACAGCTTGGAGTAGGAGAACATGTATAAAAAGTATCATGTGATCAAAATACAACTTGCCTTATAATTCTGCACACAGTGTAATGGGGATAACGACTGAAAGATATTTGCATATAGCTGTAGGGTGAGCCTCTAGAGTCCATTCCCCTGGTGGGCCCCAGACACCCCAGTACGACCCTGCATACGATCAAGCTGCTCCCAGAACAGCTCAATGGGGTTGAGATCTGGTGACTGCGCTGGCCACTCCATTACAGATAGAATACCAGTTGCCTGCTTCTTCCCTAAATAGTTATTGCATAATTTGGAGGTGTGCTCTGGGTCATTGTCCTGTAGGATGAAATTGGCTCCAATTAAGCGCTGTCCACAGGGTATGGCATGGCATTGCAAAATGGAGTGCTAGCCTTCCTTATTCAAAATCCCTTTTACCTTGTACAAATCTCCCACTTTACCAGCACCAAAGCAACCCCAGACCATCACATTACCTCCACAATGCTTGACAGATGGCATCAAGCACTCTTTCTATCATCTTTTCAATTGTTCTGCATCTCACAAAGGTTCTTCTTTGTGATCCAAACACCTCAAACTTGGTTTTGTCTGTCTGTGAAGAAACCAGATTGTATCTTAATTACCCAGACAGCTACGTTTTTGCTTAAACAAAAGAACTGTTTTTTTTTATCTGTATATTGGCTTGTGAATTTAAGTGTTTATGTCAGGTGGGTCAAAAAGACAGACTGCCCACTGATATACTATCAAATATACTGTGCAAGTCTGTAATAGTGACTGTACATTGAGTGGGTTAAGCTTTGTTTATTGATGTGTGCTTATATGCTAATAGTGCTACTTAATCCCATCACCATTGTTTGCCATATCTTGATGTTGAACTAAAGGACACTGGGTAATTCTAAAAATAGCTTACATGCCTTGGGTATAAATTGACTCAGAGATCACATCCTGGGAGTCTGAAGTAAAGGTACCATCACACTAGACGATATCGCTAGCGATCCGTGACGTTGCAGCGTCCTCGCTAGCGATATCGTCCAGTGTGACAGGCAGCAGCGATCAGGCCCCTGCTGTGCTGTCGCTGGTCAGGGAAGAAAGTCCAGAACTTTATTTGGTCGCTGGACTCCCCGCAGACATCGCTGAATCGGCGTGTGTGACACCGATTCAGCGATGTCTTCACTGGTAACCAGGGTAAACATCGGGTAACTAAGCGCAGGGCCGCGCTTAGTAACCCGATGTTTACCCTGGTTACCATCCTAAAAGTAAAAAAAACAAACACTACATACTTACCTACAGCCGTCTGTCCTCCAGCGCTGTGCTCTGCACTCCTCCTGCACTGACTGTGAGCGTCGGTCAGCCGGAAAGCAGAGCAGTGACGTCACCGCTCTGCTTTCCGGCCGCTGTGCTCACACAGACAGTACAGGAGGAGTGCAGAGCACAGCGCTGGAGGACAGACGGCTGTAGGTAAGTATGTACTGTTTGTTTTTTTTACTTTTAGGATGGTAACCAGGGTAAACATCGGGTTACTAAGCGCGGCCCTGCGCTTAGTTACCCGATGTTTACCCTGGTTACCGGCATCGTTGGTCGCTGGAGAGCGGTCTGTGTGACAGCTCTCCAGCGACCAAACAGCGACGCTGCAGCGATCCGGATCGTTGTCGGTATCGCTGCAGCGTCGCTAAGTGTGACGGTACCTTAATACAGAGCTACCAGCCGGACATTCTGCAAACCAGACTGCAGACAGAAGAGAACGGACTGCAGCCAATTCATCATGGCACCATCACGAGGGACACTGGTCTAGGATTTTATAGGATACAACCTAGGGGTTTTCGGCTCCGGTTGGAAGGACACAGATCTGATCCAGTGACCATCTCTGCACCATGGATATGTTTGGAGAAAGCCAGGGTTGGGACCCGCTGGTCGCCTGGTTCCATGGAGATGGTCCGATAAGACAGGTGGTGACTCTCGTGTCAACTGGCTTTGGACCTTGTATGGACTCTATGGACAGATCTTGGTCATCTCCCTATGCTTGTCGTTACCCCTTCTCTGTGCGTTCATCCACAGATGGAGTAGCGACCCTGGGAGCTCTGATATCATGTCAACTGGCTTTGGACCTTGTATAGACTCTATGGACAGTTCTTGGTCATCTCCCTATGCTTGTCGCTGCCCCTTCTCTGTGCGTTCATCCACAGATGGAGTAGCAACCCTGGGAGCTCTGATATCATGTCAACTGGCTTTGGACCTTGTATAGACTCTATGGACAGTTCTTGGTCATCTCCCTATGCTTGTCGCTGCCCCTTCTCTGTGCGTTCATCCACAGATGGAGTAGCGACCCTGGGAGCTCTGACATCATGTCAACTGGCTTTGGACCTTGTATGGACTCTATTGACAGTTCTTGGTCATCTCCCTATGCTTGTCGTTACCCCTTCTCTGTGCGTTCATCCACAGATGGAGTAGCGACCCTGGGAG
This sequence comes from Ranitomeya imitator, assembly GCF_032444005.1. Classification (NCBI taxonomy): domain Eukaryota; kingdom Metazoa; phylum Chordata; class Amphibia; order Anura; family Dendrobatidae; genus Ranitomeya; species Ranitomeya imitator. The sequence continues at coordinate 574,053,112 of NC_091282.1, forward strand.
ATCTGATATCATGTCAACTGGCTTTGGACCTTGTATAGACTCTATGGACAGTTCTTGGTCATCTCCCTATGCTTGTCGCTGCCCCTTCTCTGTGCGTTCATCCACAGATGGAGTAGCGACCCTGGGAGCTCTGATATCATGTCAACTGGCTTTGGACCTTGTATAGACTCTATGGACAGTTCTTGGTCATCTCCCTATGCTTGTCGCTGCCCCTTCTCTGTGCGTTCATCCACAGATGGAGTAGCGACCCTGGGAGCTCTGACATCATGTCAACTGGCTTTGGACCTTGCATGGACTCTATGGACAGTTCTTGGTCATCTCCCTATGCTTGTCGTTACCCCTTCTCTGTGCGTTCATCCACAGATGGAGTAGTGACCCTGGGAGCTCTGACATCATGTCATACTGGAAACACGTGGAGACGCAGTGATATTTTATATGCGCCATGTACCCATACAATTTCAGGCATGTTGGGAATGCTCTGTTTGCTATTGTGTGCTGTGGTTCAACAAAGTATTGCCACCCTTTTTTACCTTAACCCTGTGTTGTCTGTGTAGTGTATTGTCCACTGGGAGATAGAGCGGGCGTTCAGTGGTATGAGCCGTGGTCCATGCAGTCTTGTTAAAGACAGCCGGGCCAGCGGACAAGAGCACCCACTGACCCCGCTTCTTCCGTAACACTGTCCATAATACTTTTTTTCCAATCTTCCTGTGTCCAATGTCTGTGTTCTTTTGCCCATATTAATCTTTTCCTTTTATTAGCCAGTCTCAGATATGGCTTTTTGTTTGCCACTCTGCCCTGAAGGCCAGCATCCTGAGTAGACATTGACACAGGCGTTTTGCATGTACTATTTAATGAAGCTGCCAGTTGAGGACCTGTGAGGCATCGATTTCTCAAACTACAGACTCTAATGTACTTGTCTTGTTGCTCATTTGTGCAGCAGGGCCTCCCACTTCTCTTTCTACTCTGGTTAGAGCCTGTTTGTGCTCTCTTCTGAAGGGAGTAGTACACACCGTAGTTAGTGTTGAGTATTCCAATACTTCAAATATTGGGTATCGGCCAATATTCGCTGTATCGGAATTCTGATACCGAGGTCCGAAACTTTTGCGATATTGGATACCGGAATCGGAAGTTCCTATAGTGCAATGATGCACTATAATGGATTGTGGGCGGTGTGTGGGCGGAGACTGCGTGTGTGTGTGCGGGCGGGGTCTGTGCGTGACCGTGGGGGGGTCTGTGCGTGCCTGCCAGGGGTCTGTGCAGGCCTGCCAGGGGTCTGTGCGGGCCTGCCGGGGCTCTGTGCGGGCCTGCCGGGGCTCTGTGCGTCATGCCGGGGCTCTGTGTGGGCTGCCGGGGTTCTGTACGGTGTGCCGGGGCTTTGTGCGGCGTGTCGGGGCTCTGTGCGGGCTGCCGGGGGTCTGTATGGGCCTGCGGGGCTCTGTGTGGCATGCCAGGGCTCTGTGCGGCATGATGGGGGCTATGTGCAGGCTGCTGGGGCTCTGTGCGGTGTGCTGGGGCTCTGTGCGGGCTGCCGGGGCTCTGTGTGGGCTGCCGGGACTACAAGTCCCATCGGACGATGCCTGCTACAGTGACAGTGATTGACAAATTAGCCAATGATGGGACAGTAGTAGTCCCATCATCCGGCTAATGTGTCGAACATGAAAAAAAAAATACTACATACATACTACATACATACTATATACATACTACATTACATACATACATACTACATACTGTATACATACATACAGCATACTACATACATACATACTACATACATACTACATACATACTACATGCTACATACATACTACATACATACATACATACATACTACATACATACAACATACATACTACATATACTACATACATACTACATACAGACTACATACAGACTACGTACAGTACATTCATACATTACATACAATACATACATACAGACATACAGTACATATAACAGAGAGTACATACTCACCATTACTTGTCACTTTGTTCCCCGAAGCCAGTGTCATCTGTAAAAATACTCCCTGTCCACAGAAATCCACGAGTGTTCCACGACGATCTCCCGTTGAGAACGGCAGCATCAGCTGATGCGACCGCTCTCCAGGGGCTCCAGGAACACAATGACGGGAGGAAGGTTTCCTTCCGCACTGTATTCCTCCACCGCTGTAAAAAAAAAATAGTCTCTAGTCTCATTTTTGGCATTGCTGTGTGAGAAATTTTCCCACGCAGCAATTGCCATAAAGTGAGACTTTGAACTATAGTAACCTCAGTGATGCACTGCAGGAGCCATTGTCAGTGTGTCACTGAGGGTCCTATAGAGCAGTGACATCACCCCATGTCACTGTTCTATAGGGGAGATCGTCGTGGGACACTCGTTATTAATTGGACTACGGCAGACAGGTAGTATACGGTTTATTATTTTACATTTTTTTGCAGGCATTGAAGTATGGCAAGTATGGTTAAATGAAGAATATTAAAATTATTTTTTCCTAATGTGTATGTGTTTTATTAACCCTTTATTACTATTGGATTAATAATGGATATGCGTCTTATTGACGCCTCTCCGCTATTAACCCGGCTTAATGTCACCTTACAATAGCAAGGTGACATTAACCCCTTATTACCCCATATCCCACCGACACACGGGAGTGGGAAGAGAGGGGCTAAGTGCCGGAATTGGCGCATCTTACAGATGCGCCATTTCTGGGGCGGCTGCGGACTGCTATTTGTAGCCCTTAATATCCATGGCCCCACTCTAGGCTATGAATATCAGCCCGCAGCTGTCTGTGTAGCCTTTCTGGCCATAAAATATAGGGGGACCCCACGTCATTTTTTTTGGGGTCCCCCTATTTTATTAGCCAGTAAAGGCTACGCAGACAGCTGCGGGCTGATATTCATAGCAGGCTACAAATATTGGCCCCCGGCCGTCGGCTTTCCCCCTCTGGCGCAGAAAATTGCGTGGGAGCTGTATTTTTTTTAAAAAATTCAACGCTCATTAAAGCCTCTTTCACACTTGCGTCGGTACGGGTCCGTTGCTATGCGTGGGGCCGACGTACCGACGCACGTTGTGAAATTTGTGCATGACATTGGCAGCGAATGCAGTTTTTCAACGCATCCACTGCCCATTCTGAAGTCCGGGAAGGAGGGGGCGGAGTTTCGTCCGCGCATGCGTGTGGCCATCCGTCGCGATCCGTCGCCAATACAAGTATATGGGTAAAAAACACATCCTGCGAGCACATTTGCAGGATCCGTTTTTTTCCCAAAACGATGGGAAAATTTCTCACACAGCAATGCCAAAAGTGAGACTAGGGACTATTTTTTTTTACAGTGGCGGAGGAATACAGTGCGGAAGGATACCTTCCTCCTGTCATTGTGATCCTGGGGCCCCTGGAGAGTGGTCGCATCAGTTGATGCTGCTGTTCTCCACGGGAGATCGTCGTGGGACACTCGTGGATTTCTGCTGACAGGGAGTATATTGTTTGTTTCTTATTTTCATATTTTTTTACAGATGACACTGGCTTCAGGGAACAAAGTGACAAGTAATGGTGAGTATGAACTCTATGTTTAATGTACTGTATGTCTGTATGTATGTATTGTATGTAATGTATGAATGTATTGTATGTAGTATGTATGTAACATGTATGTAGCATGTATGTAGTATGTATGTAGTATGTATGTAGTATGTATGTTTTTTTTTTTTTCATTCAACACATTAGCCGGATGATGGGACTACTACTGTCCCATCATTGGCTAATGTGTCAATCACTGTCACTGTAGTAGACATCGTCTACGTCTACGATGCCTGCACACACGCATAGAGCCCCGGCAGCCCGCACAGAGCCCCGGCACGCTACACAGAGCCCCGAAACGCTGCATAGAGCCGCGGCACGCCGCACAGAGCCCCGGCAGGCCCGCTCAGAGCCCCGGCACGCCGCACAGAGCCCCGGCACGCTGCACAGTGCCCCGGCAGCCCGCACAGAGCCCCGGCACGCCGCACAGAGCCCCGGCAGCCCGCACAGAGCCCCGGCACGCCGCACAGAGCCCCGGCAGGCCCTCACAGAGCCCCGGCAGGCACACACAGAGCCCCAGCAGGCCCACACAGACCCCGCCCGCACACACAGACATGCACAGTGTCCGCCCACGCACCACCCACACTCTTCCCCCCTCTGGAACAGGATGTAGAAGGACAGAAAGGGCTTATATACATTCCGATATTTGTGTCCCATTGACTTGCATTGGCATCGGATATCGATATCGATATATTTTTTGGATATCGGCTGATCCAATCCGATACCGTTATATGAAAAAGTTTGGGCACCCCTATTAATCTTAAGCTTAATGTTTTATAAAAAAATTTTTTTTTGCAACAGCTATTTCAGTTTCATCCCACAGATGTTCAATGATATTTAGGTCTGGGGACTGGGATGGCCATTCCAGAACAGTGTAATTGTTCCTCTGCATGAATGCCTGAGATTTGGAGCGGTGTTTTGGATCATTGTCTTGCTGAAAGATCCATCCCCTGCGCAACTTCAACTCTGTCACTGATTCATGAACATTATTGTCAAGAATCTGCTGATACTGAGAGGAATCCATGCGTCCCTCAACTTTAACAAGATTCCCGGTGCCGGCATTGGCCACACAGCCCCAAAGCATGATGGAACCTCCACCAAATTTTACTGTGGGTACCAAGTGTTTTTCTTGGAATGCTGTGTTTTTTGGCCGCCATGCATAACGCCTTTTTGCATGACCAAACAACTCAATCTTGGTTTCATCAGTCCACAGGACCTTCTTCCAAAAAGAAATTGGCTTCTCCAAATGTGCTTTTGCATACCTCAGCCGAATCTGTTTGTGGCGTGCTTGCAGAAATGGCTTCTTTCGCATCACTCTCCCATACAGCTTCTCCTTGTGCAAAGTGCGTTGTATAGTTGACCGATGCACAGTGACACCATCTGCAGCAAGTTGATGCTGCAGCTCTCTGGAGGTGGTCTGAGGATTGTCCTTGACTGATCTCACCATTCTTCTTCTCTGCCTTTCTGATGTTTTTCTTGACCTGCCACTTCTGGCCTTAACAAGAACTGTACCTGTGTTCTTCCATTTCCTTACTATGTTCCTCACAGTGGAAATTGACAGGTTAAATCTCTGACACAGCTTTTTGTATCCTTCCCCTGAACAACTATGTTGAATAATCTTTGCTTTCAGATAATTAGATGGCTGTTTTGAGGAGCCCATGATGCCACTCTTCAGAGGAGATTCAAACAGGAGAACAACTTGCAAGTGGCCACTTTAACCCCTTTCTGACATCGGATGTACTATCCCATCAAGGTGGGGTGGGCCCCCATGACCACGGACGGGATAGTACGTCCAGCGCGATCGGCGGCGCTCACGGGGGGAGCGCGGCCGATCGCGGCCAGGTGTCAGCTGCCTATCGCAGCTGACATCCGGCACTATGTGCCAGGAGCGGTCACGGACCGCTCCCGGCACATTAACCCCCGGCACACCGCAATCAAACATGATCGTGATGTGCCGGCGGTGCAGGGAAGCATCGCGCAGGGAGGGAGCTCCCTGCGGGCTTCCCTGAGCCCCCCGCAGCAACGCGATGTGATCGCGTTGCAGTGAGGGTCTTACCTCCCTCCCTGCTTGTTCCAGGCCCGGATCCAAGATGGCCGCGGATCCGGGTCCTGCAGGGAAGGAGGTGGCTTCACAGAGCCTGCTCAGAGCAGGCACTGTGAAGCAGCCTGCACTGCTCTCAGATCGGTGATCTGATAGAGTGCTGTGCACACTGTCAGATCACTGATCTGTGATGTCCCCCCCTGGGACAATGTAAAAAAGTAAAAAAATTTTTTTCAAAATGTGTAAAAAAAAAATAAAAAAAATATTCCTAAATAATGAAAAAAAATATATATATTATTCCCCTAAATACATTTCTTTATCTAAATTAAAAAAAAAACAATAAAAGTACACATATTTAGTATCGCCGCGTCCGTAACAGCCCGACCTATAAAACTGGCCCACTAGTTAACCCCTTCAGTAAACACTGTAAGAAAAAAAAAAAAAACGAGGCAAAAAACAACGCTTTATTATCATACCGCCGAACAAAAAGTGGAATAACACGCGATCAAAAAGACAGATATAAATAACCATGGTACCGCTGAAAGCGTCATCTTGTCCCGCAAAAAACGAGCCACCATACAGCATCATCAGCAAAAAAAAAAAAAGTTATAGTCCTGAGAATAAAGCGATGCAAAAATAATTATTTTTTCTATAAAATAGTTTTTATCGTATAAAAGCACCAAAACATAAAAAATGATATAAATGAGGTGTCGCTGTAATCGTACTGACCCGAAAAATAAAAATAATTTATCAATTTTACCAAACGCGGAACGGTATAAACGCCTCCCCCAAAAGAAATTCATGAATAGCTGGTTTTTGGTCATTCTGCCTCACAAAAATCGGAATAAAAAGCGATCAAAAAATGTAACGTGCTCGAAAACGTTACCAATAAAAACGTCAACTCGTCCCGCAAAAAACAAGACCCCACATGACTCTGTAAACCAAAATATGGAAAAATTATAGCTCTCAAAATGTGGTAACGCAAAAAATATTTTTTGCAATAAAAAGCGTCTTTCAGTGTGTGACGGCTGCCAATCATAAAAATCCGCTAAGAAACCCGCTATAAAAGTAAATCAAACCCCCCTTCATCACCCCCTTAGTTAGGGAAAAACTAAAAAAATGTATTTATTTCCATTTTTCCATTAGGGCTAGGGTTAGGGCTAGGGTTAGGGTTAGGGCTAGGGTTAGGGCTAAGGTTAGGGCTAGGGTTAGGGCTAGGGTTAGGGCTAGGGTTAGGGCTAGGGTTAGGGCTAGGGTTAGGGCTAGGGTTAAGGCTACAGTAAGGGTTGGGGCTAAAGTTACGGTTAGGGTTTAGATTACATTTACAGTTGGGAATAGGGTTGGGATTAGGGTTAGGGGTGTGTCAGGGTTAGAGGTGTGGTTAGGGTTACTATTGGGATTAGGGTTAGGGGTGTGTTTGGATTAGGGTTTCAGTTATAATTGGGGGGTTTCCACTGTTTAGGCACATCAGGGGCTCTCCAAACGCGACATGGCGTCCGATCTCAATTCCAGCCAATTCTGCGTTGAAAAAGTAAAACAGTGCTTCTTCCCTTCCGAGCTCTCCCGTGTGCCCAAACAGGGGTTTACCCCAACATATGGGGTATCAGTGTACTCAGGACAAATAGGACAACAACTTTTGGGGTCCAATTTCTCCTGTTACCCTCGGGAAAATACAAAACTGGGGGCTAAAAAATAATTTTTGTGGGAAAAAAAAAAGATTTTTTATTTTCACGGCTCTGCGTTATAAACTGTAGTGAAACACTTGGGGGCTCAAAGTTCTAACAACACATCTAGATAAGTTCCATGGGGGGTCTAGTTTCCAATATGGGGTCACTTGTAGGGGATTTCTACTGTTTAGGTACATTAGGGGTTCTGCAAACGCAATGTGACGCCTGCAGACCATTCCATCCAAGTCTGCATTCCAAATGGCACTCCTTCCCTTCCGAGCCCTCCCATGCGCCCAAACAGTGGTTCCCCCCCACATATGGGGTATCAGCGCACTCAGGACAAATTGGACAACAAATTTTGGGGTCCAATTTCTCCTGTTACCCTCGGGAAAATACAAAACTGGGGGCTAAAAAAAATAATTTTTGTGGGAAAAATTTTTTGTTTTATTTTTACGGCTCTGCATTATAAACTTCTGTGAAGCCCTTGGAGGGTCAAAGTGCTCACGACACATGTAGATAAGTTCCGTAGGGGGTCTACTTTCCAAAATGGTGTCACTTGTGAGGGGTTTCTACTGTTTAGGTACATTAGTGTTGTGAGTTCTGTTTTTGGGCTCCCTCTGGTGGTTGCTGATGGTACTGGGTGACTTGTCTTTCCTGGGTTTCTGGGTTCCACCTGTTCCATCAGCATATGGGAGTTTCCTATTTAACCTGGCTTTGCTGGCATTTCCTCGCCGGTTATCAATGTATCCAGTGTGTCTTGTTACCTCTGCTCCCTGCTCCTAGAACCTTCTGGTCAAGCTAAGTTTGGATTTTCCTGTTTTGGTGTTTTGCTTTATTTGGTTTTTAGTCCAGCCTGCAGATATGTGATTCTTGCTGCTGGTTGCTCTAGTGGGCTGAAATTGCTCCTCATGTACCATGAGTTGGCACATGAGTTCAAGTAATTTCAGGATGGTTTTTTGAAGGGTTTTTCGCTGACCGCGCAGTTCACTTTTGTATCCTCTGCTATCTAGCTTTAGCGGGCCTCATTTTGCTGAAACTGTTTTCATACTGCGTATGTGCTTTCCTCTCATTTCACCGTCATTATATGTGGGGGGCTGCTATTTCTGTGGGGGATTTCTCTGGAGGCAAGAGAGGTCTGTGTTTCTTCTAATAGGGGAAGTTAGATTTTCGGCTGGAGCGAGACGTCTAGGATCATCGTAGGCACGTTCCCCGGCTACTTTTATTTGTGTGTTAGGTTCAGGGTCGCGGTCAGCTCAGGTTCCATCGCCCTAGAGCTTGTTTGTATCTGTGCTTGTCCTTTAGTGATCCCCTGCCATTGGGATCATGACAGTATAACCGGCCCACAAAGTGTTAATTGTATTGGCTGAAGTAGGAGGATAAGTAGTCTGAGGAAGTTTTTTTTTTTTTCTCTCTCTTTCAGAGTTTGCTGCCTAGCCTTATTGCAGCCTGGCTACTTCCTCCTCCTCTTAATCTTTGAACGGCTTTGATCCCAGCTGTTTATCATGGACGTCCAGAGTTTGGCTTCCAGCCTGAATAATCTTGCCACTAAGGTTCAAAATATACAGGATTTTGTTGTACATGCTCCTATGTCTGAACCTAGAATTCCTGTCCCAGAGTTTTTTTCTGGAGATAGATCTCGTTTTCTGAATATTAGGAACAATTGCAAGTTGTTTCTTTCTTTGAAATCTCGCTCCTCTGGAGACCCTGCTCAGCAAGTCAAGATAATTATATCTTTCCTGCGGGGTGACCCTCAGGATTGGGCATTTGCATTGGCACCAGGGGACCCTGCGTTGCTTAATGCGGATGCGTTTTTTCTGGCATTGGGTTTGCTCTATGAGGAACCTAACCAAGAGATTCAGGCTGAAAAAGCTTTGTTGGCCCTCTCTCAGGGGCAAGATGAAGCAGAAATTTATTGTCAAAAATTTCGGAAGTGGTCGGTACTTACTCGGTGGAATGAGTGCGCTCTGGCTGCAAAGTTTAGAGATGGCCTTTCTGAGGCCATTAAAGATGTTATGGTGGGGTTCCCTGCGCCTGCTGGTCTGAATGAGTCTATGACTATGGCTGTTCAGATTGATCGGCGTTTACGGGAGCGCAAACCTGTGCATCATTTGGCGGTGTCGTCTGAACCGTCACCTGAGATAATGCAATGTGATAGAATTCAGTCCAGAAGTGAACGGCAAAAGTATAGGCGGAAAAAAGGGTTGTGCTTTTATTGTGGTGATTCAGCTCATGTTATATCAGCATGCTCTAAACGCACAAAAAAGGTTGATAAGTCTGTTGCCATTAGTACTCTACAGTCTAAGTTCATTCTGTCTGTGACTCTGATTTGTTCATTATCATCCATTTCCGTCGATGCCTATGTGGATTCAGGCGCTGCCCTGAGTCTTATGGATTGGTCATTTGCCAATCGCTGTGGGTTTAGTCTGGAGCCTCTGGAAGTCCCTATTCCTTTGAAGGGAATTGACTCTACACCTTTGGCTATGAATAAACCTCAGTACTGGACACAAGTGACCATGCGTATGACTCCCGTTCATCAGGAGGTGATTCGCTTCCTGGTACTGTATAATTTGCATGATGTCCTAGTACTTGGTCTGCCATGGTTACAAACTCATAATCCAGTCCTTGACTGGAAATCAATGTCTGTGTTAAGCTGGGGTTGTCAGGGGGTTCATGATGATGCACCTCCAATTTCTATCGCTTCATCTACTCCTTCTGAGATTCCTGTGTTTTTGTCTGACTATCGGGATGTTTTTGAGGAGCCTAAGCTCAGTTCGCTTCCTCCTCACAGGGATTGCGATTGTGCTATAAATTTAATTCCAGGCAGTAAATTTCCTAAAGGTCGTTTGTTCAATCTGTCAGTGCCAGAGCATACTGCTATGCGGGATTATGTTAAGGAGTCCTTGGAAAAGGGACATATCCGTCCATCTTTGTCCCCTTTGGGAGCAGGTTTTTTTTTCGTGGCCAAAAAAGATGGTTCCTTGAGGCCTTGTATAGATTATCGTCTTTTGAATAAGATTACCGTAAAATATCAGTATCCTTTGCCATTGTTGACTGATTTGTTTGCTCGCATTAAGGGGGCTAAATGGTTCACTAAGATTGATCTTCGGGGTGCGTATAATCTTATACGAATAAAGCAAGGTGATGAGTGGAAAACCGCATTTAATACGCCTGAGGGCCATTTTGAGTATTTGGTAATGCCTTTTGGACTTTCTAATGCTCCTTCAGTCTTCCAGTCCTTTATGCACGATATTTTCCGTGAATATCTGGATAAATTTATGATTGTGTATTTGGATGATATTTTGGTTTTTTCTGATGACTGGGAGTCTCATGTTCAGCAGGTCAGGAAGGTGTTTCAGGTCCTGCGGGCCAATTCCTTGTTTGTAAAAGGCTCAAAGTATCTCTTTGGAGTCCAGAAGATTTCTTTCTTGGGGTATATTTTTTCCCCTTCTACTATTGAGATGGATCCCGTCAAGGTTCAGGCTATTTGTGACTGGACGCAGCCTACATCTCTTAAGAGTCTACAGAAGTTCTTGGGCTTTGCTAATTTCTATCGTCGTTTTATAACTAATTTTTCTAGTGTTGTTAAGCCTTTGACGGATTTGACTAAGAAGGGTGCTGATGTTGCTAATTGGTCTCCTGCGGCTGTGGAGGCCTTTCAGGAACTTAAGCGCCGGTTTTCTTCTGCTCCTGTGTTGCGTCAGCCTGATGTTTCGCTCCCTTTTCAGGTTGAGGTTGATGCTTCCGAGATTGGAGCGGGGGCGGTTTTGTCACAGAGAAGCTCCGATGGCTCAGTGATGAAGCCATGCGCGTTTTTTTCTAGAAAGTTTTCGCCGGCTGAGCGGAATTATGATGTTGGTAATCGGGAACTTTTGGCCATGAAGTGGGCATTTGAGGAGTGGCGTCATTGGCTAGAGGGTGCTAGACATCGTGTGGTGGTCTTGACTGATCACAAAAATTTGATTTACCTTGAGTCTGCCAGGCGTCTGAATCCTAGACAGGCTCGTTGGTCACTGTTTTTCTCTCGTTTCAATTTTGTGGTTTCATACCTGCCAGGTTCAAAGAATGTGAAGGCGGATGCTCTTTCTAGGAGTTTTGTGCCTGACTCCCTTGGAAATTCTGAGCCCTCTGGTATCCTTAGGGATGGGGTGATTTTGTCTGCTGTCTCCCCAGACTTGCGACGTGCTTTGCAGGAGTTTCAGGCGGGTAAACCTGATCGTTGTCCGCCTGAGAGACTGTTTGTTCCGGATAATTGGACCAGTAGAGTCATCTCCGAGGTCCATTCTTCTGCGTTGGCAGGTCATCCTGGAATATTTGGTACTAGAGACTTGGTGGCCAGGTCTTTTTGGTGGCCTTCCTTGTCGAGGGATGTGCGTTCTTTTGTGCAGTCTTGTGAGGTTTGTGCTCGGGCTAAGCCTTGCTGTTCTCGGGCCAGTGGATTGTTGTCACCTTTGCCTATCCCGAAGAGGCCTTGGACGCACATTTCCATGGACTTTATTTCGGATCTCCCTGTCTCTCAAAAAATGTCCGTCATCTGGGTTGTGTGTGATCGCTTTTCTAAAATGGTTCATCTGGTACCCTTGCCTAAGTTGCCTTCCTCCTCTGAGTTGGTCCCTCTATTTTTTCAGAATGTGGTTCGTTTGCATGGGATTCCTGAGAACATCGTTTCTGACAGGGGATCCCAGTTTGTGTCTAGATTTTGGCGGACGTTCTGTGCTAAGATGGGCATTGATTTGTCCTTTTCGTCTGCATTCCATCCTCAGACGAATGGCCAGACTGAACGAACTAATCAGACCTTGGAAACTTATTTAAGGTGTTTTGTTTCTGCTGATCAGGATGACTGGGTTACCTTTTTGCCGCTGGCCGAGTTTGCCCTTAATAATCGGGCTAGTTCTGCTACCTTGGTTTCTCCTTTCTTTTGTAATTCGGGGTTTCATCCTCGTTTTTCCTCTGGTCAGGTGGAACCTTCTGATTGTCCTGGAGTGGACATGGTGGTGGATAGGTTGCATCGGATTTGGAGTCATGTGGTGGACAATTTGAAGTTGTCCCAGGAGAAGGCTCAGCAGTTTGCTAATCGCCGTCGCCGCGTGGGTCCTCGACTTCTTGTTGGTGACTTGGTGTGGTTGTCTTCTCGTTTTGTTCCTATGAAGGTCTCTTCTCCTAAGTTCAAGCCTCGGTTCATCGGTCCCTATAGGATCTTGGAAATTCTTAACCCTGTGTCGTTTCGTTTGGATCTCCCGGCATCGTTTGCTATTCATAATGTGTTTCATCGGTCGTTGTTGCGGAAGTATGAGGTACCTGTTGTTCCTTCGCTTGAGCCTCCTGCTCCAGTGCTGGTGGAGGGAGAATTGGAGTATGTTGTGGAGAAGATCTTGGATTCTCGTGTTTCCAGACGGAAACTCCAGTATTTGGTCAAGTGGAAGGGTTATGGTCAGGAGGATAATTCTTGGGTGGTTGCCTCGGATGTTCATGCTGATGATTTGGTTCGCGCTTTTCATAGGGCTCATCCTGGTCGCCCTGGTGGTTCTCGTGAGGGTTCGGTGACCCCTCCTCAAGGGGGGGGTACTGTTGTGAGTTCTGTTTTTGGGCTCCCTCTGGTGGTTGCTGATGGTACTGGGTGACTTGTCTTTCCTGGGTTTCTGGGTTCCACCTGTTCCATCAGCATATGGGAGTTTCCTATTTAACCTGGCTTTGCTGGCATTTCCTCGCCGGTTATCAATGTATCCAGTGTGTCTTGTTACCTCTGCTCCCTGCTCCTAGAACCTTCTGGTCAAGCTAAGTTTGGATTTTCCTGTTTTGGTGTTTTGCTTTATTTGGTTTTTAGTCCAGCCTGCAGATATGTGATCCTTGCTGCTGGTTGCTCTAGTGGGCTGAAATTGCTCCTCATGTACCATGAGTTGGCACATGAGTTCAAGTAATTTCAGGATGGTTTTTTGAAGGGTTTTTCGCTGACCGCGCAGTTCACTTTTGTATCCTCTGCTATCTAGCTTTAGCGGGCCTCATTTTGCTGAAACTGTTTTCATACTGCGTATGTGCTTTCCTCTCATTTCACCGTCATTATATGTGGGGGGCTGCTATTTCTGTGGGGGATTTCTCTGGAGGCAAGAGAGGTCTGTGTTTCTTCTAATAGGGGAAGTTAGATTTTCGGCTGGAGCGAGACGTCTAGGATCATCGTAGGCACGTTCCCCGGCTACTTTTATTTGTGTGTTAGGTTCAGGGTCGCGGTCAGCTCAGGTTCCATCGCCCTAGAGCTTGTTTGTATCTGTGCTTGTCCTTTAGTGATCCCCTGCCATTGGGATCATGACACATTAGGGGCTCTGCAAACGCAATGTGACACCTGCAGACCATTCCATCTAAGTCTGCATTCAAATGGCACTCCTTCCCTTCCGAACCCTCCCATGCGCCCAAACACTGGTTCCCCCCACATATGGTGTATCATCGCACTCAGGACAAATTGGGCAACAAATTTTGGGGTCCACTTTCTCGTGTTACCCTCGGGAAAATACAAAACTGGGGGCTAAAAAAATAATTTTTGTGGGAAAAATTTTTTGTTTTATTTTTACGGCTCTGCATTATAAACTTCTGTGAAGCACTTGGTGGGTTAAAGTGCTCACCACACCTCTAGATAAGTTCCTTAGGGGGTCTACTTTCCAAAATGGTGTCACTTGTGGGGGTTTCAATGTTTAGGCACATCAGGGGCTCTCCAAACACAACATGGCGTCCCATCTCAATTTCTGTCAATTTTGCATTGAAAACTCAAACGGCGCTCCTTCCCTTCCGAGCTCTCCCATCCGCCCAAACAGTGGTTTACTGTCATGATCCCAATGGCAGGGGATCACTAAAGGACAAGCACAGATACAAACAAGCTCTAGGGCGATGGAACCTGAGCTGACCGCGACCCTGAACTTAACACACAAATAAAAGTAGCCGGGGAACGTGCCTACGATGATCCTAGACGTCTCGCTCCAGCCGAAGATCTAACTTCCCCTATTAGAAGAAACACAGACCTCTCTTGCCTCCAGAGAAACACCCCACAGAAATAGCAGCCCCCCACATATAATGACTGTGAAATGAGAGGAAAGCACATACGCAGTATGAAAACAGTTTCAGCAAAATGAGGCCCGCTAAAGCTAGATAGCAGAGGATACAAAAGTGATCTGCGCGGTCAGCGAAAAACCCTTCAAAAAACCATCCTGAAATTACTTGAACTCATGTGCCACCTCATGGTACATGAGGAGCAATTTCAGCCCACTAGAGCAACCAGCAGCAAAGAATCAAATATCTGCAGGCTGGACTAAAAACCAAATAAAGCAAAACACCAAAACAGGAAAATCCAAACTTAGCTTGACCAGAAGGTTCTAGGAGCAGGGAGCAGAGGTAACAAGACACACTGGATACATTGATAACCGGCGAGGAAATGCCAGCAAAGCCAGGTTAAATAGAAAACTCCCATATCCTGATGGAACAGGTGGAACCCAGAAACCCAGGAAAGACAAGTCACCCAGTACCATCAGTAACCACCAGAGGGAGCCCAAAAACAGAACTCACAACAGTACCCCCCCCCTTGAGGAGGGGTCACCGAACCCTCACGAGAACCACCAGGGCGACCAGGATGAGCCCTATGAAAAGCGCGAACCAAATCATCAGCATGAACATCCGAGGCAACCACCCAAGAATTATCCTCCTGACCATAACCCTTCCACTTGACCAAATACTGGAGTTTCCGTCTGGAAACACGAGAATCCAAGATCTTCTCCACAACATACTCCAATTCTCCCTCCACCAGCACTGGAGCAGGAGGCTCAAGCGAAGGAACAATAGGTACCTCATACTTCCGCAACAACGACCGATGGAACACATTATGAATAGCAAACGATGCCGGGAGATCCAAACGAAATGACACAGGGTTAAGAATTTCCAAGATCCTATAGGGACCGATGAACCGAGGCTTGAACTTAGGAGAAGAGACCTTCATAGGAACAAAACGAGAAGACAACCACACCAAGTCCCCAACAAGAAGTCGAGGACCCACGCGGCGACGGCGATTAGCAAACTGCTGAGCCTTCTCCTGGGACAACTTCAAATTGTCCACCACATGACTCCAAATCCGATGCAACCTATCCACCACCATGTCCACTCCAGGACAATCAGAAGGTTCCACCTGACCAGAGGAAAAACGAGGATGAAACCCCGAATTACAAAAGAAAGGAGAAACCAAGGTAGCAGAACTAGCCCGATTATTAAGGGCAAACTCCGCCAGCGGCAAAAAGGTAACCCAGTCATCCTGATCAGCAGAAACAAAACACCTTAAATAAGTTTCCAAGGTCTGATTAGTTCGTTCAGTCTGGCCATTCGTCTGAGGATGGAATGCAGACGAAAAGGACAAATCAATGCCCATCTTAGCAAAGAACGTCCGCCAAAATCTAGACACAAACTGGGATCCCCTGTCAGAAACGATGTTCTCAGGAATCCCATGCAAACGAACCACATTCTGAAAAAACAGAGGGACCAACTCAGAGGAGGAAGGCAACTTAGGCAAGGGTACCAGATGAACCATTTTAGAAAAGCGATCACACACAACCCAGATGACGGACATTTTTTGAGAGACAGGGAGATCCGAAATAAAGTCCATGGAAATGTGCGTCCAAGGCCTCTTCAGGATAGGCAAAGGTGACAACAATCCACTGGCCCGAGAACAGCAAGGCTTAGCCCGAGCACAAACCTCACAAGACTGCACAAAAGAACGCACATCCCTCGACAAGGAAGGCCACCAAAAAGACCTGGCCACCAAGTCTCTAGTACCAAATATTCCAGGATGACCTGCCAACGCAGAAGAATGGACCTCGGAGATGACTCTACTGGTCCAATTATCCGGAACAAACAGTCTCTCAGGCGGACAACGATCAGGTTTACCCGCCTGAAACTCCTGCAAAGCACGTCGCAAGTCTGGAGAGACAGCAGACAAAATCACCCCATCCCTAAGGATACCAGAGGGCTCAGAATTTCCAAGGGAGTCAGGCACAAAACTCCTAGAAAGAGCATCCGCCTTCACATTCTTTGAACCTGGCAGGTATGAAACCACAAAATTGAAACGAGAGAAAAACAGTGACCAACGAGCCTGTCTAGGATTCAGACGCCTGGCAGACTCAAGGTAAATCAAATTTTTGTGATCAGTCAAGACCACCACACGATGTCTAGCACCCTCTAGCCAATGACGCCACTCCTCAAATGCCCACTTCATGGCCAAAAGTTCCCGATTACCAACATCATAATTCTGCTCAGCCGGCGAAAACTTTCTAGAAAAAAAACGCGCATGGCTTCATCACTGAGCCATCGGAGCTTCTCTGTGACAAAACCGCCCCCGCTCCAATCTCGGAAGCATCAACCTCAACCTAAAAAGGGAGCGAAACATCTGGCTGACGCAACACAGGAGCAGAAGAAAACCGGCGCTTAAGTTCCTGAAAGGCCTCCACAGCCGCAGGAGACCAATTAGCAACATCAGCACCCTTCTTAGTCAAATCCGTCAAAGGCTTAACAACACTAGAAAAATTAGTTATAAAACGACGATAGAAATTAGCAAAGCCCAAGAACTTCTGTAGACTCTTAAGAGATGTAGGCTGCGTCCAGTCACAAATAGCCTGAACCTTGACGGGATCCATCTCAATAGTAGAAGGGGAAAAAATATACCCCAAGAAAGAAATCTTCTGGACTCCAAAGAGACACTTTGAGCCTTTTACAAACAAGGAATTGGCCCGCAGGACCTGAAACACCTTCCTGACCTGCTGAACATGAGACTCCCAGTCATCAGAAAAAACCAAAATATCATCCAAATACACAATCATAAATTTATCCAGATATTCACGGAAAATATCGTGCATAAAGGACTGGAAGACTGAAGGAGCATTAGAAAGTCCAAAAGGCATTACCAAATACTCAAAATGGCCCTCAGGCGTATTAAATGCGGTTTTCCACTCATCACCTTGCTTTATTCGTATAAGATTATACGCACCCCGAAGATCAATCTTAGTGAACCATTTAGCCCCCTTAATGCGAGCAAACAAATCAGTCAACAATGGCAAAGGATACTGATATTTTACGGTAATCTTATTCAAAAGACGATAATCTATACAAGGCCTCAAGGAACCATCTTTTTTGGCCACGAAAAAAAAACCTGCTCCCAAAGGGGACAAAGATGGACGGATATGTCCCTTTTCCAAGGACTCCTTAACATAATCCCGCATAGCAGTATGCTCTGGCACTGACAGATTGAACAAACGACCTTTAGGGAATTTACTGCCTGGAATCAAACTTATAGCACAATCGCAATCCCTATGAGGAGGAAGCGAACTGAGCTTAGGCTCCTCAAAAACATCCCGATAGTCAGACAAAAACACAGGAATCTCAGAAGGAGTAGATGAAGCGATAGAAATCGGAGGTGCATCATCATGAACCCCCTGACAACCCCAGCTTAACACAGACATTGATTTCCAGTCAAGGACTGGATTATGAGTTTGTAACCATGGCAGACCAAGCACTAGGACATCATGCAAATTATACAGTACCAGGAAGCGAATCACCTCCTGATGAACAGGAGTCATACGCATGGTCACTTGTGTCCAGTACTGAGGTTTATTCATAGCCAAAGGTGTAGAGTCAATTCCCTTCAAAGGAATAGGGACTTCCAGAGGCTCCAGACTAAACCCATAGCGATTGGCAAATGACCAATCCATAAGACTCAGGGCAGCGCCTGAATCCACATAGGCATCAACGGAAATGGATGATAATGAACAAATCAGAGTCACAGACAGAATGAACTTAGACTGTAAAGTACTAATGGCAACAGACTTATCAACCTTTTGTGTGCGTTTAGAGCATGCTGATATAACATGAGCTGAATCACCACAATAAAAGCACAACATTTTTTTCCGCCTATAATTTTGCCGTTCACTTCTGGACTGAATTCTATCACATTGCATTATCTCAGGTGACGGTTCGGACGACACCGCCAAATGATGCACAGGTTTGCGCTCCCGTAAACGCCGATCAATCTGAATAGCCATAGTCATAGACTCATTCAGACCAGTAGGCGCAGGGAACCCCACCATAACATCTTTAATGGCCTCAGAAAGGCCATCTCTGAACTTTGCAGCCAGGGCGCACTCATTCCACTGAGTAAGCACCGACCACTTCCGAAATTTTTGACAATAAATTTCTGCTTCATCTTGCCCCTGAGAGAGGGCCAACAAAGCTTTTTCAGCCTGAATCTCTTGGTTAGGTTCCTCATAGAGCAAACCCAATGCCAGAAAAAACGCATCCGCATTAAGCAACGCAGGGTCCCCTGGTGCCAATGCAAATGCCCAATCCTGAGGGTCATCCCGCAGGAAAGATATAATAATCTTGACTTGCTGAGCAGGGTCTCCAGAGGAGCGAGATTTCAAAGAAAGAAACAACTTGCAATTGTTCCTAAAATTCAGAAAACGAGATCTATCTCCAGAAAAAAACTCTGGGACAGGAATTCTAGGTTCAGACATAGGAGCATGTACAACAAAATCCTGTATATTTTGAACCTTAGCGGCAAGATTATTCACGCTGGAAGCCAAACTCTGGACGTCCATGATAAACAGCTGGGATCAGAGCCATTCAAAGATTAAGAGGAGGAGGAAGTAGCCACGCTGCAATAAGGCTAGGCAGCAAACTCTGAGGGAAAGAGAAAAAAAAAAAAAAAAAAACTTCCTCAGACTACTTATCCTCCTACTTCAGCCAATACAATTAACACTTTGTGGGCCGGTTATACTGTCATGATCCCAATGGCAGGGGATCACTAAAGGACCAGCACAGATACAAACAAGCTCTAGGGCGATGGAACCTGAGCTGACCGCGACCCTGAACTTAACACACAAATAAAAGTAGCCGGGGAACGTGCCTACGATGATCCTAGACGTCTCGCTCCAGCCGAAGATCTAACTTCCCCTATTAGAAGAAACACAGACCTCTCTTGCCTCCAGAGAAACACCCCACAGAAATAGCAGCCCCCCACATATAATGACGGTGAAATGAGAGGAAAGCACATACGCAGTATGAAAACAGTTTCAGCAAAATGAGGCCCGCTAAAGCTAGATAGCAGAGGATACAAAAGTGATCTGCGCGGTCAGCGAAAAACCCTTCAAAAAACCATCCTGAAATTACTTGAACTCATGTGCCAACTCATGGTACATGAGGAGCAATTTCAGCCCACTAGAGCAACCAGCAGCAAAGAATCAAATATCTGCAGGCTGGACTAAAAACCAAATAAAGCAAAACACCAAAACAGGAAAATCCAAACTTAGCTTGACCAGAAGGTTCTAGGAGCAGGGAGCAGAGGTAACAAGACACACTGGATACATTGATAACCGGCGAGGAAATGCCAGCAAAGCCAGGTTAAATAGGAAACTCCCATATCCTGATGGAACAGGTGGAACCCAGAGACCCAGGAAAGACAAGTCACCCAGTACCATCAGTAACCACCAGAGGGAGCCCAAAAACAGAACTCACAACAGTTTACCCCCACATATGGGGTATCAGCGTACTCAGGACAAATTGTACAACAACTTTTGGGGTCCAATTTCTTCTCTTACCCTTGGGAAAATAAAAAATTGAGGGCGGAAAGTTAATTTTTGTGAAAAAATATGATTTTTTATTTTTACGGTTCTACATTATAAACTTCTGTGAAGCACTTGGTGGGTCAAAGTGCTCAACACACCTCTAGATAAGTTCCTTAGGGGGTCTACTTTCTAAAATGGTGTCACTTGTGGGGGGTTTCAATGTTTAGGCACATCAGGGGCTCTCCAAACGAAACATGGCGTCCCATCTCAATTCCAGTCAATTTTGCATTGAAAAGTCAAATGGCGCTCCTTCGCTTCCGAGCTCTGCCATACGCCCAAACAGTGGTTTACCCCCACATGTGGGGTATTGTCGTACTCAGGACAAATTGTACAACAATGTTTGGGGTCCATTTTCTCCTGTTACCCTTGGTAAAATAAAACAAATTGGAGCTGAATTAAATATTTGGGGAAAAAAAGTTAAATGTTCATTTTTATTTAAACATTCAAAAAATTCCTGTGACGCACCAGAAGGGTTAATAAACTTCTTGAATATGGTTTTGAGCACCTTGAGGGGTGTAGTTTTTAGAATGGTGTCACACTAGGGTATTTTCTATCATATAGACCCCTCAAAATGACTTCAAATGAGATGTGGTCCCTAAAAAAAAATGGAGTTGTAGAAATGAGAAATTGCTGGTCGACTTTTAACCCTTATAACTCCCTAACAAAAGAATCACTGGGATCCGTTGAAGCGTTCCAGAGTTATAACCTCACAAAGGGACAGTGGTCAGAATTGTAAAAATTGGCCCGGTCATTAACGTGCAAACCACCTGTGACAAAACACTCTGGGATCGCCTTTGCTGGGGTCAAAGGACACGTGGTTTGTGCATTGAATCTGAGGCGTACAGCAGGTTTCTGAGCAGGCTGACCTCAGGTCAGATTTATTAACGTGAAAGCAACACAAAAAAAACATAAAAATAAATCCTAGCCTGTCCGGCACTAACTAAACAAATACGTTGCTATCTCAACAACTGGGGGGGCTTCTCCCACCCAGCTAACATCACACAGATCTTGTGCAGAGCTCTTCACTCACGTTTGTCTCACACAGGCAGGCAATCTGTGTGCCCCAGGCAGACACTGGAAACACCCAGCTGGTCATCTTTTATTCCTGCAATCATTAACCCATTAGCACCCTGAAGATACTGAGTGGCCTAATTCACATAGGACAAACACCTGGGCGAGATATACCTGCCTCCATCTACCACACCAGCATGAGTCTTACATATCCCCCCCCCTTGCTCAGACCACTCCGGTCGAGCAAGAACACTTTTGAAACAGTGCACTCGGGATAGGGCATCGGCGTTCCCCATCTGCACCCCTGGTCGGTGCTCCACCGTAAAAGAGTAAGCCTGCAGGGCAAGGAACCACCGGGTTACCCGACTATTATGGTCTTTGTGGAGGTGCATCCACTTGAGAGGGGCATGGTCTGTGACCAGCCTAAACTTCCTACCAGCCAGGTAATACTTGAGGGAGTCGAGAGCCCATTTAATGGCTAGGCACTCTTTTTCAACCACCGCATACCTCTGCTCATGTACATTCAGTTTCCGACTGAGATAGAGGACCGGGTGTTCGACTCCGTCCCTCACCTGGGAAAGTACAGCTCCGACACCAGTATCAGAGGCATCAGTTTGTACCACAAACTCGCTGCTGAAATCAGGAGTCACTAGTACGGGCTGAGAGCACAAAGCCCGTTTCAGGCTGTGGAAGGCCTCTTCAGCAGCTGAGGTCCATTTTACCATGACGGAACCCTTCCCCTTGGTAAGATCCGTCAAGGGAGTAGCCATGGCTGCAAAATTGGGTATGAACCGGCGATAATAGCCGGCAATCCCCAGGAAAGCCTGCACTTGTTTCTTGTTCACTGGTTGTGGCCAGCCCTGAATTGCCTGTATTTTGTCGATCTGGGGTTTAACCACTCCTCGGCCAATCACGTAGCCCAAGTATCGGGCTTCTTCAAGCCCGATGTGGCATTTCTTGGGGTTTGCCGTTAAACCTGCATCTCGCAGGTCATCAATCACGGCTTGTACCTTCTGGAGATGAGTTTCCCAGTCCATGCTGTATATTACGATGTCATCCAGGTAGGCAGAAGCGTACTGTCTGTGAGGCCTCAAGACTCGATCCATCAATCTCTGGAACGTTGCGGGAGCTCCGTGAAGTCCAAACGGCATATAGACATACTGGAACAGACCTTCCGGTGTAGCAAATGCCGTCTTCTCTCTGGCCGCCTCGGCCAGAGGAATCTGCCAGTACCCCTTTGTTAAATCCAGGGTCGTAATGTATCGGGCTTTACCAAGCCGGTCGATCAACTCATCGACCCGGGACATAGGGTACGCATCAAATTTAGAAACTGCATTCAGTTTCCTAAAGTCATTGCAAAACCGGATGGAGCCATCCGGTTTAGGTATCAACACAATTGGACTGGACCAGGCGCTGTGTGACTCCTCAATGACTCCTAAGTCCAACATTGCCATCACTTCCCGGGAGACGGCTTCACGGCGGGCTTCCGGAATCCGGTAGGGCTTCACATGAACAGTGACGCCAGGCTCTGTGACAATCTCATGTTTCACCAACTTAGTCTGGCCAGGTTTTTCGGAGAAAAACTGTCGGTTCTGTAACAAAAATTGCTTAACCTCAGATTTTTGTCGTTCTGAGAGAGTCTCAGCAACCTGCACCTCTGGTACAGTAGGTGAACAAACCGGACGGGGCAGATCCGCCGTTAGGGCAGAGCGGTCTTTCCAGGATTTTATCAGATTCACATGATAAATCTGTTCCGGTTTTCTCTTACCCGGCTGGTACACTTTATAGTTCACTTCACCAACTCTTTCTCGGACCTCAAATGGGCCCTGCCATTTCGCCAGGAATTTACTATCCACCGTAGGGATTAGGACCAACACCCTATCGCCGGGTGCAAATGTACGGACCTTAGCGCCTCTATCATAACTTTGCCTCTGGGCTCCCTGGGCCTGTAACATATGGTCCCTAACAATGGGCATGACAGCGGCAATACGATCCTGCATTTGTGTTACATGGTCGATCACCGTTTTAAAGGGAGTAACTTGACCTTCCCAGGTTTCTTTTGCGACGTCCAGCAGTCCCCGGGGACGACGGGCGTACAACAGTTCGAAAGGCGAAAACCCTGTGGAAGACTGGGGAACTTCCCTAATGGCAAACAGCAAATAGGGTAACAAGTAATCCCAGTTCTTCCCATCTTTGTCTATCGCCTTCCGGAGCATCTGTTTTAAGGTTTTGTTGAAGCGCTCAACCAGGCCATCTGTTTGAGGGTGATAGACAGACGTACGCAACGGGTCTATTTGTAAGAGCCTGCAGAGCTCCTTCATTACCCTCGACATAAAAGGAGTCCCCTGGTCGGTGAGTATCTGTTTTGGAATTCCCACCCGACTAAACACTTGTACCAATTCCTTGGCGATCGTCTTGGTAGCTGTGTTACGCAAAGGGACGGCTTCCGGGTAACGAGTGGCATAGTCCACGATGACGAGGATATGTTGGTGCCCACGTGCGGATCGGGGAAGGGGCCCAACCAAATCCATCCCAATTCTCTCAAAAGGGACCCCGATGATAGGAAGGGGTACCAAAGGGCTACGGAACTGAGATTTAGGGGCCGCGATTTGGCACTCTGGACAGGACTCACAATAGTTACGCACATCACAATGTATTCCAGGCCACACAAAACAATGCAATATCCTTTCTGTGGTTTTCTGTACCCCTAGATGTCCCCCCATTATATGTCCATGGGCCAAATCCAGTACCTTCCGCCGATAAGGTTTGGGTACCACTAACCGTTGCACTGTGTCTTCCCCTTTTTTTTCTACCTGGTAGAGCAAATCATTTTCAAGAACCATGTACGGGTACGCTAGCCTAGTGTCAGGTTCTACGGGTACCCCATCTATCATTTTTACATTTTTCCTAGCCGGAGTCAGGGTAGGATCTTTCATTTGCTCGCTGTGGAAGTCATCCACCTGGACTCCCAAATCTGGCAGGCAGGGTGCCGGATGGCTGTCAGCCTCCGCCTCTCGCTGAGGTTCCTCAGTTTCCTCTGTTTCCCCCGCCATGACGGAGAAGGGGTACTGAAGGTTAGGTTCACTAACCTCCCCAGCAACATCTTCCTGTGGGGTCTCCTCTAGGGACTCGGGACCTCCAGATGGCATGGGAGAAGATTCACGGGTACAGCTACCGTGAAGGAGCAACTGATTCTCCCACAACTGCCAGAAATAGGGAAAATCCCTTCCCAGGATTACCTCCTGTAACAATGCGGGAACGAGTCCCACTTTGTGCTGCACTGACCCATAGGGAGTAGAAATCCATATGACCGCTGTTAAGTACGAGCGGGTGTCACCATGCACACACGTCATAGAAAACTTGTCAGACGGACCAGACGGAAGTGCCACCAGACTAGCTTTCACCAGAGTCACCACACTTCCAGAGTCTAGTAATGCCACAACATTTTTCCCATCAACAGATAAATCACACAGGTGTTTCACTGTATCATTTTGACCCGCATTCACACTCACTAGCTGTGTAACCAAAGACATGCGTTTTCTAGAGTCTATAACGTCGCACTGCATGGGTTCAGCGGTAACAGGACAGTTCGCAGAAACATGACCCTTCTCATGGCAGCGGAAACACCTAACAGGTCCCCTACTGAGACCACCGTCCAATACTCTTGGTCTCGGAGTGCGAGCAGTCCCGGACTCCTCCCCCACAGTTTTAAGCGATTTTCCTTCACCCGTGGTCCCTGGAACAGTCTTACCGGTTCCACGAGGAGGAGGCACAGACCGGGGGTTGGCGGTGCCGTCGGGAAGTCCTTCTGCCACGGAATAACGCTCGACCAACTCCACAAGTTGATCCGCTGTCGTGGGATTTCCTTGGCTTACCCACCTTTTCAGCGCTGGGGGTAGTACTCTCAGGTACTTGTCCAGGACAACCCGCTGGATTATTTTGGATATTGTCAGTACCTCGGGTTGCAGCCATTTCTTTGTTAAGTAGATCAGGTCGAACATCTGAGACCGCGCCGGTTTATCTTGCTGGTATGTCCACTGATGTACCCTCTGTGCACGGACAGCCGTCGTCACACCCAGCCGGGCCAGGATCTCAGCTTTCAGTTTCTCAAAGTCCTGAGCGACCTCGGGGTCCAAATCATGGTAAGCTTTTTGGGCCTCGCCGGAGAGAAACGGGGCAATCAAGTCGGCCCATCGTGCCTTTGGCCACTTCTCTCTCAACGCCGTCCGCTCAAATGTTGTCAGGTATGCCTCGACGTCATCTTCTGCAGTCAGCTTTTGCCAGTATCGACTCACATGGATCCTTCTGGACTCTGCTTCCGGGTCAGCGTCAGGCATGCTCACCAGGCGCTGCGCCACCTGTTGGAGAAGTTGGCGGTCTGCAACCGTCATGTCCAGTAACTCCTTCAGCTGTGCGGCCATCAAGCGATTAGCTTCGTGCTGTGCGGCAGTGGCCTGCTGCTGTACGGCAGTGGACTGTACTAAGGCTTTCACCACGTCTTCCATGCTGTCGCCTGTGCCACGGTATGCCCGCGTTCTCCACCACAATGTGACAAAACACTCTGGGATCGCCTTTGCTGGGGTCAAAGGACACATGGTTTGTGCATTGAATCTGAGGCGTACAGCAGGTTTCTGAGCAGGCTGACCTCAGGTCAGATTTATTAACGTGAAAGCAACACAAAAAACAAAACATAAAAATAAATCCTAGCCTGTCCGGCACTAACTAAACAAATACGTTGCTATCTCAACAACTGGGGGGGCTTCTCCCACCCAGCTAACATCACACAGATCTTGTGCAGAGCTCTTCACTCACGTTTGTCTCACACAGGCAGGCAATCTGTGTGCCCCAGGCAGACACTGGAAACACCCAGCTGGTCATCTTTTATTCCTGCAATCATTAACCCATTAGCACCCTGAAGATACTGAGTGGCCTAATTCACATAGGACAAACACCTGGGCGAAATATACCTGCCTCCATCTACCACACCAGCATGAGTCTTACACACCCTTGGGGGTAAAGGGGTTAAGTAGCTTTTCTCATGATTGCATACAACTGGCTATGAAGTTCAAAGCTCAATGAGGTTAGAAAACCAAAAATAGTGCTTTAGTAAGTCAGTAAAAAGTAGGTAGGAGTATTTAAAACAAGAAAATTATAAGGGTGCACATTTTCTGTTAGTACAATAAACCTCATTTGAAGGCAGAACCATTACTGTGTCCAACAGTTATTAGATATACGTATGAAACTGAAAAAGCTGTTGCAAAAAAACAATTTTTAAAAAACATTAAGCTTAAAATTAATAGGGGTGCCCATACTTTTTCATATAACTGTACTTCTGGATATCGGTAGGTATCGCTCAACACTAACCGTAGTAGGAAATCTTCAGTTTCATGGCAATTTCTAGCATGGAATAGCCTTTCTTTCTAAGAACAAGAATAGACTGTCGAGTTTCACATAAAAATTCTTTTTTTCTGGTCTTTTTGAGTTTAATGGAACCAAAAAAATGTAAAGCTCCAGATTCTCAACTAGCTCAAAGGAAGGTCAAGTTTATAGGTTCTCTAATCAGCCAAACTGTTTTCAGCTGTGCTAACATTCTCGCACAAGGGATTTCAAGGGTATTCTAACCATCCAATAGCCTTCTTACAGGGTTAACTGTTATGTTTGCTAATGACAGGTGTTATGAAGGCAATCCAGAAACACAGTGTGCTTAGCGATCAGAGCGCACACAGTGATCTGACAAATACCCAAAAATACAAGAACGAGCTCTGAGACGTGGAAACGCTGTAGACTGCACACCTGATCCTATCCTAAACACAACTAAAAGCGGCTGTGGATTGCGCCTAACAACTACCTAGGCAACTCGGCACAGCCTAAGAAACTAGCTAGCCTGAAGATAGAAAAATAGGCCTGACTTGCCCCAGAGAAATTCCCCAAAGGAAAAGGCAGCCCCCCACATATAATGACTGTGAGTAAGATGAAAAGACAAAACGTAGGGATGAAATAGATTCAGCAAAGTGGGGCCCGATATTCTAGGACAGAGCGAGGACAGTAAAGCGAACTTTGCAGTCTACAAAAAACCCTAAAGCAAAACCACGCAAAGGGGGCAAAAAAAAAAACCCACCGTGCCGAACTAACAGCACGGCGGTACACCCTTTGCGTCTCAGAGCTTCCAGCAAAACAAAAGACAAGCTGGACAGAAAAAAAGCAACAAAAAAGCAAAAAGCACTTAGCTATACAGAGCAGCAGGTCACAGGAACAATCAGGAGAAGCTCAGATCCAACACTGAAACATTGACAAGGAGCAAGGATAGCAGCATCAGGCGGAGTTAAGTAATGAAGCAGTTAACGAGCTCACCAGAACACCTGAGGGAGGAAGCTCAGAAGCTGCAGTACCACTTGTGACCACAGGAGTGAATTCAGCCACAGAATTCACAACAGTACCCCCCCCTTGAGGAGGGGTCACCGAACCCTCACCAGAGCCCCCAGGCCGACCAGGATGAGCCGCATGAAAGGCACGAACAAGATCGGAAGCATGAACATCAGAGGCAAAAACCCAGGAATTATCTTCCTGAGCATAACCCTTCCATTTAACCAGATACTGGAGTTTCCGTCTAGAAACACGAGAATCCAAAATCTTCTCCACAATATACTCCAATTCCCCCTCCACCAAAACCGGGGCAGGAGGCTCAACAGATGGAACCATAGGTGCCACGTATCTCCGCAACAACGACCTATGGAATACATTATGTATGGAAAGGAGTCTGGGAGGGTCAAACGAAAAGACACAGGATTGAGAACCTCAGAAATCCTATACGGACCAATAAAACGAGGTTTAAATTTAGGAGAGGAAACCTTCATAGGAATATGACGAGAAGATAACCAAACCAGATCCCCAACACGAAGTCGGGGACCCACACGGCGTCTGCGATTAGCAAAAAGTTGAGCTTTCTCCTGGGACAAGATCAAATTGTCCACTACCTGAGTCCAGATCTGCTGCAACCTATCCACCACAGAATCCACACCAG
Source organism: Ranitomeya imitator (assembly GCF_032444005.1). NCBI lineage: Eukaryota > Metazoa > Chordata > Amphibia > Anura > Dendrobatidae > Ranitomeya > Ranitomeya imitator. Next base: position 574,081,061 of record NC_091282.1, read on the forward strand.
GACAGTCCGAAGACTCAACCTGTCCTGAAGAGAAACGAGGATGGAACCCAGAATTGCAAAAAAATGGAGAAACCAAGGTAGCCGAGCTGGCCCGATTATTAAGGGCGAACTCAGCCAACGGCAAAAAGGACACCCAATCATCCTGGTCTGCAGAAACAAAACATCTCAGATATGTTTCCAAGGTCTGATTGGTTCGTTCGGTCTGGCCATTAGTCTGAGGATGGAAAGCCGAGGAAAAGGATAGGTCAATGCCCATCCTACCACAAAAGGCTCGCCAAAACCTTGAAACAAACTGGGAACCTCTGTCAGAAACAATATTCTCAGGGATGCCATGCAACCGAACCACATGCTGAAAGAACAAAGGTACCAAATCAGAGGAGGAAGGCAATTTAGCCAAGGGCACCAGATGGACCATTTTAGAAAAGCGATCACAGACCACCCAAATGACTGACATCTTTTGAGAAACGGGAAGGTCAGAAATGAAATCCATCGAAATATGTGTCCAAGGCCTCTTTGGGACCGGCAAGGGCAAAAGCAACCCACTGGCACGAGAACAGCAGGGCTTAGCCCTAGCACAAATCCCACAGGACTGCACAAAAGTACGTACATCCCGTGACAGAGATGGCCACCAGAAGGATCTAGCCACTAACTCTCTGGTACCAAAGATTCCAGGATGACCAGCCAACACCGAACAATGAAGTTCAGAGATAAGTTTATTAGTCCACCTATCAGGGACGAACAGTTTCTCTGCTGGACAACGATCAGGTTTATTCGCCTGAAATTTTTGCAGCACCCGCCGCAAATCAGGGGAGATGGCAGACACAATAACTCCTTCCTTGAGGATACCCGCTGGCTCAGATAAACCCGGAGAGTCGGGCACAAAACTCCTAGACAGAGCATCCGCCTTCACATTTTTAGAGCCCGGAAGGTACGAAATCACAAAGTCGAAGCGGGCAAAAAATAACGATTCAAGCGCTTGGCAGACTCGAGATAAGTCAAGTTCTTATGATCAGTCAATACCACCACGCGATGCTTAGCTCCTTCAAGCCAATGACGCCACTCCTCGAATGCCCACTTCATGGCCAGCAACTCTCGATTGCCCACATCATAATTACGCTCAGCGGGCGAAAACTTCCTGGAAAAGAAAGCACATGGTTTCATCACTGAGCAATCAGAACCTCTCTGTGACAAAACCGCCCCTGCTCCAATCTCAGAAGCATCAACCTCGACCTGGAACGGAAGAGAAACATCTGGCTGACACAACACAGGGGCAGAACAAAAACGACGCTTCAACTCCTGAAAAGCTTCCACAGCAGCAGAAGACCAATTAACCAAATCAGCACCCTTCTTGGTCAAATCGGTCAATGGTTTGGCAATGCTAGAAAAATTACAGATGAAGCGACGATAAAAATTAGCAAAACCCAGGAACTTTTGCAGACTTTTCAGAGATGTCGGCTGAATCCAATCCTGGATGGCTTGGACCTTAACTGGATCCATCTCGATAGTAGAAGGGGTAAAGATGAACCCCAAAAATGAAACTTTCTGCACACCGAAGAGACACTTTGATCCCTTCACAAACAAAGAGTTAGCACGCAGGACCTGAAAAACCATTCTGACCTGCTTCACATGAGACTCCCAATCATCTGAGAAGATCAAAATGTCATCCAAGTAAACAATCAGGAATTTATCCAGATACTCACGGAAGATGTCATGCATAAAAGACTGAAACACAGATGGAGCATTGGCAAGTCCGAACGGCATCACTAGATACTCAAAATGACCCTCGGGCGTATTGAATGCAGTTTTCCATTCATCTCCTTGCCTGATTCTCACCAGATTATACGCACCACGAAGATCTATCTTAGTGAACCAACTAGCCCCCTTAATCCGAGCAAACAAGTCAGATAACAATGGCAAGGGATACTGAAATTTAACAGTGATCTTATTAAGAAGGCGGTAATCAATACACGGTCTCAGCGAACCATCCTTCTTGGCTACAAAGAAGAACCCTGCTCCCAGTGGTGATGACGATGGGCGAATATGTCCCTTCTCCAGGGATTCCTTCACATAACTGCGCATAGCGGCGTGTTCGGGCACGGATAAATTAAATAATCGACCTTTAGGGAATTTACTACCAGGAATCAAATTGATAGCACAATCACAATTCCTATGCGGAGGTAGAGCATCGGACTTGGGCTCTTCAAATACATCCTGATAATCAGACAAGAACTCTGGGACCTCAGAAGGGGTGGATGACGAAATCGACAAAAATGGAACATCACCATGTACCCCCTGACAACCCCAGCTGGATACCGACATGGAATTCCAATCCAATACTGGATTATGGGTTTGTAGCCATGGCAACCCCAACACGACCACATCATGCAGATTATGCAACACCAGAAAGCGAATAACTTCCTGATGTGCAGGAGCCATGCACATGGTCAGCTGGGCCCAGTATTGAGGTTTATTCTTGGCCAAAGGTGTAGCATCAATTCCTCTCAATGGAATAGGACACCGCAAAGGCTCCAAGAAAAACCCACAACGTTTAGCATAATCCAAATCCATCAGATTCAGGGCAGCGCCCGAATCCACAAACGCCATGACAGAAAACGACGACAAAGAGCATATCAAGGTAATGGACAGAAGGAATTTGGACTGTACAGTACCAATGACGGCAGACCTAGCGGACCGCTTAGTGCGCTTAGGACAATCAGAAATAGCATGAGTGGAATCACCACAGTAGAAACACAGACCATTCAGACGTCTGTATTCCTGCCGTTCAACTCTAGTCATAGTCCTATCGCACTGCATAGGCTCAGGTTTAACCTCAGGCAGTACCGCCAAATGGTGCACAGATTTACGCTCGCGCAAGCGTCGACCGATCTGAATGGCCAAAGACAAAGACTCATTCAAACCAGCAGGCATAGGAAATCCCACCATGACATCCTTAAGAGCCTCAGAGAGACCCTTTCTGAACAAAGCTGCCAGCGCAGATTCATTCCACTGAGTGAGTACTGACCATTTCCTAAATTTCTGACAATATACTTCTATATCATCCTGACCCTGGCACAAAGCCAGCAAATTTTTCTCAGCCTGATCCACTGAATTAGGCTCATCGTACAGCAATCCGAGCGCCAGGAAAAACGCATCGACACTACTCAATGCAGGGTCTCCTGGCGCAAGAGAAAATGCTCAGTCTTGAGGGTCGCCGCGCAAAAAAGAAATAATAATCAAAACCTGTTGAATAGGATTACCAGAAGAATGAGGTTTCAAGGCCAGAAATAGCTTACAATTATTTTTGAAACTTAGAAACTTAGTTCTATCTTCAAAAAACAAATCAGGAATAGGAATTCTTGGTTCTAACATAGATTTCTGATCAATAGTATCTTGAATTTTTTGTACAATTATAACGAGATTATCCATTGAAGAGCACAGACCCTGAATATCCATGTCCACACCTGTGTCCAGAATCACCCAAATGTCTAGGGGAAAAAAAAAAAGTGAACACAGAGCAGAAAAAAAAAAAAAAAAATGATGTCAGAACTTTTTCTTTCCCTCTATTGAGAATCATTAGTTTGGCTCCTTGTACTGTTATGTTTGCTAATGACAGGTGTTATGAAGGCAATCCAGAAACACAGTGTGCTTAGCGATCAGAGCGCACACAGTGATCTGACAAATACCCAAAAATACAAGAACGAGCTCTGAGACGTGGAAACGCTGTAGACTGCACACCTGATCCTATCCTAAACACAACTAAAAGCGGCTGTGGATTGCGCCTAACAACTACCTAGGCAACTCGGCACAGCCTACGAAACTAGCTAGCCTGAAGATAGAAAAATAGGCCTGACTTGCCCCAGAGAAATTCCCCAAAGGAAAAGGCTGCCCCCCACATATAATGACTGTGAGTAAGATGAAAAGACAAAACGTAGGGATGAAATAGATTCAGCAAAGTGGGGCCCGATATTCTAGGACAGAGCGAGGACAGTAAAGCGAACTTTGCAGTCTACAAAAAACCCTAAAGCAAAACCACGCAAGGGGCAAAAAAAAAAACCCACCGTGCCGAACTAACGGCACGGCGGTACACCCTTTGCGTCTCAGAGCTTCCAGCAAAACAAAAGACAAGCTGGACAGAAAAAAAGCAACAAAAAAGCAAAAAGCACTTAGCTATACAGAGCAGCAGGTCACAGGAACAATCAGGAGAAGCTCAGATCCAACACTGAAACATTGACAAGGAGCAAGGATAGCAGCATCAGGCGGAGTTAAGTAATGAAGCAGTTAACGAGCTCACCAGAACACCTGAGGGAGGAAGCTCAGAAGCTGCAGTACCACTTGTGACCACAGGAGTGAATTCAGCCACAGAATTCACAACAGTTAACAAATACAAAGTACCATAAAAACACTGGAGTGATGGTTGTTGGAAATGGGCCTTTAACACCTATGAAGATATTGCATTACAAACCAGATACTTGCAAAATAATCATTTACCACATTAACAATGTATAGAGTGTATTTGTGAATAATGTAATGTTAGCTTCATTGGAAAAAACTGTGCTTTTCTTTCAAAAATAACGAAATTTCTAAGTGACCCTAAACTTTTCAACAGTAGTGTATCTATTCTATGTTTATTTACTATATGTAATCCATCTTATACTATCATGTCGGCTCCTGCTGTGATTTTACACTACGTGGCTGCTGAATTGCCGACTTTTCATCTATGTATGTAATAAAGAGTATATGTATGTATGTACAGTATATGTGTGTGTGTCACTGATATTTATCTATGTATTCTATGTGTATATGTCTATTCTATTCTTACTATTGATGGGCGAGCACTAAAATGCTCGGGTGCTCATTGCTCAGGTCGAGCAAATTGGAATGCTTGGGTGCTCGACCGGAGCAACGAACCCAATGGGGAGCTCGAGCATTTTTCCAGTGCTCAAATGACATGGGAACAGCATGGGGAATACCCCTGGAAGCATTTCTGACTCACAGGTCACTGCTGCGAACAATGTTCTCAGAGTCTTACGCCACTTTTACAGACTCACAATAAAACATACAAAAATGAAACCAAAATGGATTTTCCTGGGAAATATGTTAAGGAATATCCTTTCCAGGGTATTAACCTGTACATAAGGCAAAATAAATTACCCCAAACAAACACGCTCCTCCGTACCTTGGGCTGTGTTAAAACGTTGCGTTTTGTACGTGTTTTTGTACTTTAGCATTGCTTTCAACCAAGATAAATGCATTCACTGGGAAATGTCATTTAAACATTTTACAACCTTATCTGGCCATGTGGTGTGTGACACATCATCAGACACGTCCTGTTTCATTTATGAAGGATGGACTCTGAAAGTTATAAAGCCTATTTTCATAGGGCCATCAGGTGGACTTTACTATTCTTAAAGGGCCAGCAGTCAGCCCTCACTATTCTTAGGGTATGTTTCCACCTTCAGGATGGCCGGCGGTTTCGTCTGAGCGGCTTTGCTGCTCTGCACTAAGCCCCGCCCTCTTCTGGGACGTGATGATGCCAGATGTGTTCATAGCACACATCCGGGATCATCGCACCCATCGCATAGGGCCCTGTGCTATATCTTGCGGTGACGCAGCGTCACCGCAAGATATACGGACATGCTGCGATCTGAAAAGACGCGCAGCATGTCCGGAGTCGCAGGGCTGCCGCGTGCGTGTTACCACGCATAGTGGAGATGGGATTTCATTAAAGGGACACTGTCACCTGAATTTGGAGGGAACAATCTTCAGCCATGGAGGCGGGGTTTTTGGGTGTTTGATTCACCCTTTCCTTACCCGCTGGCTGCATGCTGGCTGCAATATTGGATTGAAGTTCATTCTCTGTCCTCCATAGGACACGCCTGTGCAAGGCAAGATTGCCTTGTGCAGGCATGTACTACGGAGGACAGAGAATGAGCTTCAATCCAATATTGCAGCCAGCATGCAGCCAGCGGGTAAGGAAAGGGTGAATCAAACACCCAAAAACCCCGCCTCCATGGCTGAAGATTGTTCCCTCCAAATTCAGGTGACAGTGTCCCTTTAAATCCCCTCCACTATGCTGTAACATCTGGACGCTGCGTGTTTGACGCTGCGTCTCTATGCAGCGTCAAACACGCAGCGTTTACTGCACGTGGACACATACCCTTAGAGAGCCATCAGCCGGCTATGCTTTGTTGTTCCCATTATTAAACAGTGAGTCTCCTATACTGTTATTGCATATGCAATGAGTGACAGGGCTGCCCAAAATTTGGATGCACCCCAATACCTCTTTGAAGGCCTCCTGAAAACAATATTCCCATTATTAGGAAGTGGGTCTCCCATACTCTTTGCCTATGCAGTCAATGCAAGGGCTGCCAAATTTTTTTTTAATAATTCCTCCAAAAGGACCTTCTGGAACTGCCCCATTTTTGTAGCCTTGTCCACCTCGGGAAAAAAAAAAGTTCTCCTTGTAGCATGGGTCTAGAAGTGTCACCAACCAGTAATGACTGTTATCCAAAATTTTGAATTTTGAGAACGCGAGGGTCACGGGAAAGGCAGCGTAACTAATGTTGAGCAATACCTTCCGATATTTGAAAGTATCGGTATCGGATGGGATCGGCCGATATCTAAAAAATATCGGATATCGCCGATACCGATACCTGATACCAATGCAAGTCAGTGGGACACAAATATCGGAATTTATCCTGGATAGTTCCCAGGGTCTGAAGGAGAGGAAACTCTCCTTCAGGCCCTGGGATCCATATTCATGTAAAAAATAAAGAATAAAAATAAAAAATATGGATATACTCACCCCTCCGACGAACCCTGGCTGTCACCTGACCGCTCATGTGACCACGACGTCATCGAAGGTCCTTCACTCTCTGCATTCTCAGGAACGGAGGCAGACGCTTGCAGCGGTGACAGCCAGCGTTCGTCGGAGGGGTGAGTATATCCATATTTTTTATTTTTATTCTTTATTTTTTACATGACTATGGATCCCAGGGACTGAAACTAGCTCCTGTTCTTCCACCTCCTCTTCCTCATTGTCTCCCAATCCACGTTGGGATGAGATGAGGCTGAGCTGTGTGTAATCACCCTGTATAGTTCCTTGCTCCATCTCATTGTGCTCTGCCTGCAATGCACCCTTTTTGATTGTGAGCAGAGAGCATTTCAGAACACAGAGAAGCGGGATGGTGACACTAATTATGGCATCATCATCTCTCACCATCTTGGTGGAGTCCTCAAAGGTTTGGAGGATGGTACATATGTCTGACATCCATGTACACTGGTGAGGTCTTATGTGTGGTGTCTGAACTGAATACTGACAGCCTTGTTGATACTGGTAGTCAACAACTGCCCTCTTCTGCTTACAAATCTTTTCCAACATCTGCAGTGCAGAGTTCCAATGCTTGGGGACATCACACACCAGTCGTTGAGCCAGAAGCTACAAACGCTGCTGAAGCACGGTAAGGACTGTGGAAGCTGTAGCTGACTTTTTAAAATGGACACACAGGCAGCGTACTTGGACAAGCAGATCAGGCAGCTCCAGATAGGTTTTGACAAACCACTGAACCACGAGGTTAAGCACATGGGTGAGGCATGGTACGTGTGTGAGCTTGCCTCACCTCAGAGCCGCCACCAGGTTCTGGCCATTGTCACACATGACCATGCCTGGCTGTAGGTTCAGCAGTGTCAACGACAGATCTGTCTGCTCTTTCAGAGCTGTTCACAACTCTTCAGCATTGTGCGGTTTGTCACCTAAGCATTTTAGCTTCAGCACAGCCTGTTCCCGCTTGGCTGAGGCAGTGCTGCAGTGCTTCCAGCTAGTGACTGATGTGGTCATTTCGGAGATGAAGGCTGAAGAGGAGGAGGAGTATGAGGTGCAGGAGCTGTAGACTGTGGGAGCAACCCTGATTGACCTAGGTTACGCAATCCTCAGCGTCGGGAGGACGCGTTCTATCCCAAGGTCCGACTGGGTCCCGGCTTCCACTATGTTAACCCAGTGTTCCGTCAGCATGATGTACCGTCCCTGCCCACAAGCACTTGTCCACATGTCTGTGGTTAGGTGGACTTTTCCAGTAACTGCATTGTTGAGGTCATGGCTAATGTTGTGGGACACGTGCTTGTGTAATGCGGGGATGACACACCGGGAGAAATAGTAGTGGCTGGGGACCGAGTACCGAGGGATGGCCTCCGCCATCAGGTTGTGGAAAGCTTCCATCTCCATGAGCCTAAAAGGCAACATTTCAAGCGCAAGCAGTCGCGAAATGTGGGATTTAATAGTGTGGCCGGTGGGGCGTTGGCTGCGTATTTGCGCTTGCGTTCTAAGGACTGGGGTATTGAAAACTGAACACTGCACTGGAACAAGGATGTGGACGTGGTTGCCGATGGTGCTAGTTGAGTGTTTGCAATGAAAGGTGCAGAGCAGGAGGCATCTTCGCATGCACCATGGACAGGGGATTGGCTTGCACGCACAACAGCGGAAGAAGCAGTGGTATCACCTGCAGACACTGTTCCTGGACCCTGGGGTTTGGCCCACAAAGTCTGGTGCTTTGCTGCCATGCACCTGATCATGCTGGTGGTCAGGCTGCTAGTTTTACTACCCTTGCTAATTATTGGCAGAGTCTTTAAAAAACAACCATATAGTTAGTTAAACCTTGGCACACTCAGATATATGCGGTGGAAAGTGATTTAGTGTACAGCAAAATACATACAGTAGTCACAACAACAAACGTTTCAATCTTTGGAAGACCTTCATCAGTGTGCTATAGCCAATGAAAGGTGGATATGGGATTAATAGCCCATAGGAGAAAATGCCAGTTTGAATATGAATCAGTAATACTGTAGTAAAGGCCGTTCCGCCCGGCCTGTCAACGTGTGAGGAAAAAGATCTATGACGCTGTATCCACCGCAAGTCTGCAGCGTGTCAGTGTCAGTGGTTTTAACTGTTGCCTTGCGGGCCCGGTCTCAGACGCAGGTTCAGTGTACTGTCAAAAGCCTGCCGCTGGGGCCCGATGGGCAGATGAGATGGGGCCCGATGCGGGCCCCCTCTACCCACCGAGCCCCATACGCCAGTTAGGGCAGTAATGCCCTGATGGTGGTCGTGCCTGTACTGTTATCTTCCCACAGGGTCAGCGAATAATGCTGTTTGCTAATACGCTAATGACATATTGAACTAGCTTGTTGATACAATTAGGCTATGTGCACATGTTGTGGATTTGGCCCTGCAGAGTCGCAGCAGTTTTCCATGCGTTGTACAGTACCATGTAAACCTATGGAAAACCACATCTGCATGCACATGCTGCAGAAATTCCCAGGCGGAAACAATGCGATTTTCCACAGCATGTCAATTCTTTGTGCGGATTCCGCAGCATTTTACACCTGTTCCTTAATAGGAATCCGCAGGTGTAAAATGCAGGTGAAATCCGCACAAAATCGGCAATGGAATCTGCAACGTGTGCACATACCCTTAGCCTCTGTGACCTTCCCCCTGACCTGTGAATGAGGAGAGGGACTTGTATATATCAGGGAGGTGAGACACAGATCAGTCCTGTGTGGAATGATGATGTGTTCACAGCATGTCAGAGAGAAAGAAGAGTATATGGACTATATGCTATCCTCTGTCTGCTGGATTGTTGGCCTTTTATCTTGTTACTGAACTGCATTCGTGTTCTGGACTATTTTATCCTTTGTGTGGTGGATCGTATATGGAGCTTTTACATCTTTGCCTGAATAAAGGTCTCGGGATTGTTCACTCTTCGCTGGCTCTGGTGATTGTGTGATATCGGAAAAGGACCCCACCAATGACAACCAACATTGATAGGCCGATAATGACTCCTCACCAGAGACAGGCCAACAGTAACACGAGCACACCAATGACACCCACCAGTGCCACCCTGACAGGCCCCAGCAGCTTCCCCCGCCGCCTGAGAGGCTGCGTGTCCCCTAAGCCCCCTGGCACTGGGCTCCACTGTAAATCTTTCTCAATTCTTTTGTTTCCTTCCCGTAAACCCCGGGTAAATCCCGTGCAATCCACTTTAGGCAACATCACATAACATTCCAGAGGATTAGTCCGCCAGCCCAGAATCCAGGCCAGGGCTCCCCCCGCCGCACAGCAGCACAGCCGCCCCTCCTCCCTCCCTGGGCTCCGATACATATTCCATTCCACCGACCATTCGCATCCAAGCCCCGCCCAAGTTATGACCACGCCCACGGGACAGCTTTTACACATCTAACCCCGCCTTTTTTTTAGCTTCCATGACTTTTTCTACAGTCAGCCAATCCCTTAACTACGTGCTGTCACCTTGCGCTGCTCATTGGTTGCTCCCCACCCTGAGCGCTCGCAGTCCTGATGTGTATAAACTACGCGGCTCTGGCTCATAACCTATTGGCTGATGTGGTGGCGCCTTCAGGATTGGCGTTTCACCTATGTCACCGCCCACACAGCAATTGATTGGCTCTTCCCATCCAAGTCACGTCCAACTCCACGCCTACTCTGCGTTTATTGGCCAATGCGACATATACATGCCCATCTTTCTCTCTATTGGCTTGCGGTGCTTGTGTGACACGCCCACTTGAGTTCCCCCGCCCCGCGGTCCCTCCCTTTGCTCACTCCGCAGGTCCCCGCTGCCATGGACGGGCGGGGAGGCGGCAGCGGCGGTAGCAGCAGTGCTGCGGTGATGCGGGGAGTGGAGGCAGCTGCGACACCCGATGAGCAGCAGCCCCGGACTGCTGGCAGAAGAGGCACTCGTAGCCCATGTAGCTCGGCAGGGACTCCGGGCACCGGCAAGGGCAGCCCGAATGGAGAGTGCAGGCGGGAGCTTTCCGAGGCGCCGCCCCGAGAACACAAGGTGTCCTTCTCCACGGAGCCTCCGCGGGGGTCCTCACCCGGCAAGGACACCGAAGATGGCGAGGCCGGGGAAGAGGAGCCCCGCACCGGGTTCATGCACCGCCAACTCTCTGCCATGCTCCAACCGGGGGTCAACAAGTTCTCTCTCCGGATGTTCGGCAGCCAGAAGGCGGTGGAGAGGGAGCAGGAGAGGGTGAAGTCCGCGGGGGCCTGGATCATACACCCCTACAGTGACTTCAGGTACATGCCCTGTCCTGGGGTGGGTGGGGGCACTGGTCTCATGGGTAGGGGAACGCCAGTGGTGCCCAGTACTGATCTAATACCTAGGGGAAAGCCAATGCCAGGGTGCCCAGTACTGATCTAATACCTAGGGGAAAGCCAATGCCAGGGTGCCCAGTACTGATCTAATACCTAGGGGGAAGCCAATGCCAGGGTGCCCAGTACTGATCTAATACCTAGGGGGAAGCCAATGCCAGGGTGCCCAGTACTGATCTAATACCTAGGGGGAAGCCAATGCCAGGGTGACCAGTACTGATCGTATACCTAGAGGGAAGCCAGGGCGCCCAGTACTGATCTAATACCTAGGGGAAAGCCAATGCCAGGGTGCCCAGTACTGATCTAATACCTAGGGGAAAGACAATGCCAGGGTGCCCAGTACTGATCGAATACCTAGGGGAAAGCCAATGCCAGGGTGCCCAGTACTGATCTAATACCTAGGGGAAAGCCAATGCCAGGGTGCCCAGTACTGATCAAATACCTAGGGGATAGCCAATGCCAGGGTGCCCAGTACTGATCTAATACCTAGGGGAAAGCCAATGCCAGGGTGCCCAGTACTGATCTAATACCTAGGGGAAAGCCAATGCCAGGGTGCCCAGTACTGATCTAATACCTAGGGGAAAGCCAATGCCAGGGTGCCCAGTACTGATCGTATACCTAGGGGGAAGCCAATGCCAGGGCGCCCAGTACTGATCTAATACCTAGGGGAAAGCCAATGCCAGGGTGCCCAGTACTGATCTAATACCTAGGGGAAAGACAATGCCAGGGTGCCCAGTACTGATCGAATACCTAGGGGAAAGCCAATGCCAGGGTGCCCAGTACTGATCTAATACCTAGGGGAAAGCCAATGCCAGGGTGCCCAGTACTGATCAAATACCTAGGGGATAGCCAATGCCAGGGTGCCCAGTACTGATCTAATACCTAGGGGAAAGCCAATGCCAGGGTGCCCAGTACTGATCTAATACCTAGGGGAAAGCCAATGCCAGGGTGCCCAGTACTGATCTAATACCTAGGGGAAAGCCAATGCCAGGGTGCCCAGTACTGATCGTATACCTAGGGGGAAGCCAATGCCAGGGCGCCCAGTACTGATCTAATACCTAGGGGAAAGCCAATGCCAGGGTGCCCAGTACTGATCTAATACCTAGGGGAAAGCCAATGCCAGGGTGCCCAGTACTGATCGTATACCTAGGGGGAAGCCAATGCCAGGGCGCCCAGTACTGATCTAATACCTAGGGGAAAGCCAATGCCAGGGTGCCCAGTACTGATCTAATACCTAGGGGAAAGCCAATGCCAGGGTGCCCAGTACTGATCGAATACCTAGGGGAAAGCCAATGCCAGGGTGCCCAGTACTGATCTAATACCTAGGGGAAAGCCAATGCCAGGGTGCCCAGTACTGATCTAATACCTAGGGGAAAGCCAATGCCAGGGTGCCCAGTACTGATCGTATACCTAGGGGGAAGCCAATGCCAGGGCGCCCAGTACTGATCTAATACCTAGGGGAAAGCCAATGCCAGGGTGCCCAGTACTGATCTAATACCTAGGGGAAAGCCAATGCCAGGGTGCCCAGTACTGATCTAATACCTAGGGGAAAGCCAATGCCAGGGTGCCCAGTACTGATCTAATACCTAGGGGAAAGCCAATGCCAGGGTGCCCAGTACTGATCGTATACCTAGGGGGAAGCCAATGCCAGGGCGCCCAGTACTGATCTAATACCTAGGGGAAAGCCAATGCCAGGGTGCCCAGTACTGATCTAAGTCCTAGGGGAAAGCCAATGCCAGGGCGCCCAGTACTGATCTAATACCTAGGGGAAAGCCAATGCCAGGGTGCCCAGTACTGATCTAAGTCCTAGGGGAAAGCCAATGCCAGGGCGCCCAGTACTGATCTAATACCTAGGGGGAAGCCAATGCCAGGGTGCCCAGTACTGATCGTATACCTAGAGGGAAGCCAGGGCGCCCAGTACTGATCTAATACCTAGGGGAAAGCCAATGCCAGGGTGCCCAGTACTGATCGAATACCTAGGGGAAAGCCAATGCCAGGGTGCCCAGTACTGATCGAATACCTAGGGGAAAGCCAATGCCAGGGTGCCCAGTACTGATCGAATACCTAGAGGGAAGCCAATGCCAGGGTGCCCAGTACTGATCTAATACCTAGGGGAAAGCCAATGCCAGGGTGCCCAGTACTGATCGAATACCTAGGGGAAAGCCAATGCCAGGGTGCCCAGTACTGATCGAATACCTAGGGGAAAGCCAATGCCAGGGTGCCCAGTACTGATCTAATACCTAGGGGAAAGCCAATGCCAGGGTGCCCAGTACTGATCTAATACCTAGGGGAAAGCCAATGCCAGGGTGCCCAGTACTGATCGTATACCTAGGGGGAAGCCAATGCCAGGGCGCCCAGTACTGATCTAATACCTAGGGGAAAGCCAATGCCAGGGTGCCCAGTACTGATCTAATACCTAGGGGAAAGCCAATGCCAGGGTGCCCAGTACTGATCTAATACCTAGGGGAAAGCCAATGCCAGGGTGCCCAGTACTGATCTAATACCTAGGGGAAAGCCAATGCCAGGGTGCCCAGTACTGATCGTATACCTAGGGGGAAGCCAATGCCAGGGCGCCCAGTACTGATCTAATACCTAGGGGAAAGCCAATGCCAGGGTGCCCAGTACTGATCTAAGTCCTAGGGGAAAGCCAATGCCAGGGCGCCCAGTACTGATCTAATACCTAGGGGAAAGCCAATGCCAGGGTGCCCAGTACTGATCTAATACCTAGGGGAAAGCCAATGCCAGGGCGCCCAGTACTGATCTAATACCTAGGGGGAAGCCAATGCCAGGGTGCCCAGTACTGATCGTATACCTAGAGGGAAGCCAGGGCGCCCAGTACTGATCTAATACCTAGGGGAAAGCCAATGCCAGGGTGCCCAGTACTGATCGAATACCTAGGGGAAAGCCAATGCCAGGGTGCCCAGTACTGATCGAATACCTAGGGGAAAGCCAATGCCAGGGTGCCCAGTACTGATCGAATACCTAGAGGGAAGCCAATGCCAGGGTGCCCAGTACTGATCTAATACCTAGGGGAAAGCCAATGCCAGGGTGCCCAGTACTGATCGAATACCTAGGGGAAAGCCAATGCCAGGGTGCCCAGTACTGATCGAATACCTAGGGGAAAGCCAATGCCAGGGTGCCCAGTACTGATCTAATACCTAGGGGGAAGCCAATGCCAGGGTGCCCAGTACTGATCTAATACCTAGGGGAAAGCCAATGCCAGGGTGCCCAGTACTGATCGTATACCTAGGGGGAAGCCAATGCCAGGGCGCCCAGTACTGATCTAATACCTAGGGGAAAGCCAATGCCAGGGTGCCCAGTACTGATCTAATACCTAGGGGAAAGCCAATGCCAGGGTGCCCAGTACTGATCTAATACCTAGGGGAAAGCCAATGCCAGGGTGCCCAGTACTGATCGTATACCTAGGGGGAAGCCAATGCCAGGGCGCCCAGTACTGATCTAATACCTAGGGGAAAGCCAATGCCAGGGCGCCCAGTACTGATCTAATACCTAGGGGAAAGCCAATGCCAGGGTGCCCAGTACTGATCTAAGTCCTAGGGGAAAGCCAATGCCAGGGCGCCCAGTACTGATCTAATACCTAGGGGGAAGCCAATGCCAGGGTGCCCAGTACTGATCGTATACCTAGAGGGAAGCCAGGGCGCCCAGTACTGATCTAATACCTAGGGGAAAGCCAATGCCAGGGTGCCCAGTACTGATCGAATACCTAGGGGAAAGCCAATGCCAGGGTGCCCAGTACTGATCTAATACCTAGGGGAAAGCCAATGCCAGGGTGCCCAGTACTGATAGAATACCTAGGGGGAAGCCAATGCCAGGGTGCCCAGTACTGATCGTATATCTAGGGGAAAGCCAATGCCAGGGTGCCCAGTACTGATCTAATACCTAGGGGAAAGCCAATGCCAGGGTGCCCAGTACTGATCTAATACCTAGGGGAAAGCCAATGCCAGGGCGCCCAGTACTGATATAATACCTAGGGGAAAGCCAATGCCAGGGTGCCCAGTACTGATCGTATACCTAGAGGGAAGCCAATGCCAGGGCGCCCAGTACTGATCGTATACCTAGGGGGAAGCCAATGCCAGGGTGCCCAGTACTGATCGTATACCTAGGGGAAAGCCAATGCCAGGGTGCCCAGTACTGATCGTATACCTAGGGGGAAGCCAATGCCAGGGCGCCCAGTACTGATCTAATACCTAGGGGAAAGCCAATGCCAGGGCGCCCAGTACTGATCTAATACCTAGGGGGAAGCCAATGCCAGGGTGCCCAGTACTGATCTAATACCTAGGGGAAAGCCAATGCCAGGGTGCCCAGTACTGATCGTATACCTAGGGGGAAGCCAATGCCAGGGCGCCCAGTACTGATCTAATACCTAGGGGAAGCCAATGCCAGGGTGCCCAGTACTGATCTAAGTCCTAGGGGAAAGCCAATGCCAGGGCGCCCAGTACTGATCTAATACCTAGGGGGAAGCCAATGCCAGGGTGACCAGTACTGATCGTATACCTAGAGGGAAGCCAGGGCGCCCAGTACTGATCTAATACCTAGGGGAAAGCCAATGCCAGGGTGCCCAGTACTGATCGTATACCTAGGGGGAAGCCAATGCCAGGGCGCCCAGTACTGATCTAATACCTAGGGGAAAGCCAATGCCAGGGTGTCCAGTACTGATCGTATACCTAGGGGGAAGCCAATGCCAGGGCGCCCAGTACTGATCTAATACCTAGGGGAAAGCCAATGCCAGGGCTCCCGGTACTGATCTAATACCTAGGGGAAAGCCAATGCCAGGGTGCCCAGTTCTGATCGTATACCTAGGGGAAAGCCAATGCCAGGGCGCCCAGTACTGATCTAATACCTAGGGGAAAGCCAATGCCAGGGTGCCCAGTACTGATCTAATACCTAGGGGAAAGCCAATGCCAGGGTGCCCAGTACTGATCGAATACCTAGGGGAAAGCCAATGCCAGGGTGCCCAGTACTGATCTAATACCTAGAGGAAAGCCAATGCCAGGGTGCCCAGTACTGATCTAATATCTAGGGGAATAGCAATGCCAGGGTGCCCAGTACTGATCAAAGACCTAGGGAATATCAATGCCAGGGTGTCCAGCACTGATCGAATACCTAGGGGAAAGCCAATGCCAGGGTGCCCAGCACTGATCTAATACCTAGGGGAAAGCCAATGCCAGGGTGCCCAGCACTGATCTAATACCTAGGGGAAAGCCAATGCCAGGGTGCCCAGCACTGATCTAATACCTAGGGGAAAGCCAATGCCAGGGTGCCCAGCACTGATCTAATACCTAGGGGAAAGCCAATGCCAGGGTGCCCAGCACTGATCTAATACCTAGGGGAATATCAATGCCAGGGTGCCCAGTACTGATCTGCCTAGGGGAATAGCAATGCCAAGGTGCCCAGTACTGCTCTGTCTAGGAGAACATTAATGCTAGGGTGCCCAGTACTGCTCTGTCTAGGGGAATCTCAATGCCGGGGTGCCCAGTACAGCTCTGTGTAGGGGAAAGCCAGTGCCGGGGTGCTCAGTACAGTGCAGTTCTACCATCTATGGTAAAGCCCATGCCAATGGTTCCCAGTTTAGTACCCCTCTAACATCTAGGGAAAAGCCCATGCCGGTGGAGCCCAGTGCAAAACAACTCCATTCTGGTATTCACAGGTGCCTGCAGTGATTGGCTACTGAAGATCTCGTGCCTACTCCTTATACAAGACTGGGGCATGATTTCTTTCCTGTGATCGGGCATTAATGGAGGTCAGAGTGTGGTTCTGTTTCGCTGCCTCTTGCAGATTTAAAGGGACACTGGAAGGTCATTGGGCTTGTCTGCTTTGTGTGGGACCTAGACATGCTGGAGAGACATCATTGTTAGGAGAATCATGATCAGATGGCCTGAATGGCAATAGAAGCCTGCTTTTCATGCCATATGCCAACTTCCTTTCTGGCATCACTGTCCTTGCATGCAAATCATGCTGAAGCATGCCACCAGACACTGGAGCAAGTTAAGCTACAGAAGATGACCTCTGTCATGTACAGAGCAGTGTAGAGAAAAGTCATTGTTAGGAGGACATCTGAATTATTGTAGGTAGAAGGAAGTCTCAGGAGATATTTCAGGGGTGTGTGTCCTCCACGTTCTCTACTGCAGTTAGGCCTCCTCTACAGGTCCCTCCAGCATGGAATGGGTTATCAGCTCTCTCCTCCCTCTCCTGCTGCTGTTCAAGGTTGCAATGTACTTGATGATTGTGTAGGCTTCAGCCATTCACCTGCATTCCATTCTCATTCCTCCTACATCTATTGATGACCCTTTTTTTCTCAATAATGTGCCCATTCCATTGCTGGTGTAATGAGATGATGCCAGTTAGGTGCCAGGGTCATTCATTGCGGAGTCTTGCTAGGGTATGTTGGCATAATTCAGGATTTCTCCTTCGGCTGACTCGAACATGTGACAACTTTTTCACCCAGCAGATGACGGTAAAATGATTTGGTTGACACGTTGTGTAATTCGAGCAGTGACTAGGGACTATTAGAAGTTGCCTTCTGTTTGCCCCAACATGCTGACCCTATATCTATCTGAAAGAATGTGTGCCCTAAATGTGACTACCAGTTACACGTGAAGGTGTGAATGAGCAATCACTGGTATTGGGAGACGTGAGCAGGACGCCTAATCACATGTACATATAAAGGATTCCCATACAAGCAGGTTTAGCCTTGGTGCTTGGTCCTGGTAGGGCTCATGTCAGTGTTATAGTCTCCCAATCCCCTTCCCTCCCTTGTATGTAATGAGAGAACCTGTAACCGGCTTGTGCTGCTAATCCCTATACTTATGTGTAAACGAGAATTAACACAGCAAAAAGGGCAGCAGTATTTACCTGCCCAGGCTTCAGACGTAATGCTCTCAGGACGCGGAAACCCATATAATAAAGATGGCGGCAACACAGGTGCAAATTACTGGTGAGGCAATCCCTCGCCACCTAACAATTCACGGAGGGGGTGATAGTATTAAAATTGCACACAAAAAAAGAAAGTTATTTTCACTCGGGGTGCAGGCAGGCCCATAAATTTTAGCCTTGTAAACTAGAGTGTCTTTCCTCATGGGGTTCACTTAATGTTGGGCAGCACGCCTAATCTAATAGTACGGGTATCACAAATAGGCTTTATAAACACAAATATTGGAGGTATTATTTCATGCCAATCATTTGTATCCTATGTGGCATGCGATTATAAAAACCCCTTCAGTCTGCAGCTGTAACAGGACACCTAGCCCTCCTTCAGTGTTCAGCTAGCTCAACAGGGGGTTAAGCCTCAAAGCCTATGAGTTCTCACACCTTGAGTCAGCTCAGAGCAGAACGAAAGGCCTACTTGCCATGTGGATGCCATGTGGTCTAAACTGGTTTGTTGAGCCAGCTATGATTACATAAGGAGTTATGAAGACACTAAACGTCCTAGCCATACATCGTGCATATTTGCGAGATCCCCAGATCATGGCGAATGCCTGGCTGGGTCTCAACCCATTCTAGCACCCAGGGGTATGGAGATGCATAGAACATCTAGTAGATGCCAGGTAACAAAGGCTTGTTTGGTTCCCAGGCGTAGCAGGGGCCCAGCTGGATCTGAAGTTGTCCGAACTGCTGCCCTAGGACCGTCCAGAAAGGAGTTATGATCTTTCATAGGTTTTGGAGTTTTTAGCTGCAGAGGCAAGGGGAGGAGATTTAGGTACAGCTGAGAGGGGAGTGACCCAAAGGGGATAAAGGCTAGTGTATGGCCATGTGGTCTGTCGCTCTGTTATGCATGCGGCCCACTTCGAAAGTGGGGGCCGTGTCGATGAACGTGCTGTGAAGGACCTGGAGTCAGCTGGCAGCCCATGCCCCTTTGCGGCCCAGCACACCGCAACATCACCCGGTAATTGACATACAGTTTGACATTATTGACATAATTTAACTATTAGACAAAGATAACTCAAACACAAAATGTAGTTTTTAAATGAATGTCATTATTATTAAGGGAAAAAGATAATCCAAACATACTGACCTCTGTCTGAAAGTCCCTAAATCTAATAACTGGTTGGACCACCTTTAGCAGCAACTTCAATCAAGCATTTGCGATAACCGTCTTTGAGTCTTTCACAACGCTCTGGAGGAATTTTGGCTTACTCATCTTTGCAGAATTGCTGTAATTCAGCCACATTGGAGGGTTTCTGAGCATGAACTGCCTTTTTAAGGTCACGCCACAACATCTCAATCGGATTAAGGTCAGGACTTTGACTAGGCCACTCCAAAGTCTTCATCTTGGTTTTCTTAAGCCATTCAGAGGTCGACTTGCTGGTGTGTTATGGATCATTGTCCTGCTGAATAACCCAACTGCGCTTCAGCTTAAGGTCACGAACAGATGACTAGACCTTCTCCTTCAGGATTTTTTAGAAGACCACAGAATTCATGGTTTCATTTATCACAGCAAGTCTTCCAGGTCCTGAAGCAGCAAAACAGCCACAGATCATCACACTACCACCACCACCATATTTTACTGTTGGTATGATATTCCTATTCTGAAATGCTGTGTTACTTTTATGCCTGATGTAGTGGCAGGTCCTATTTAAGTGATTGACCACATCTGCTCTCAATTAAGAAATCAGGCCTGCGTGTGGCTAGGGAATTTAAACTCTGCTTCCCAAAGATGTGATAAACCAGTTAAAGGGAACCTGTCACCTGAATTTGGCGGGACCGGTTTTCGGTCATATGGGCGGAGTTTTCTGGTGTTTGATTCACCCTTTCCTTACCCACTGGCTGCATGAAGGCCGCAATATTGGATTGAAGTTCATTCTATGCCCTCCGTAGTACACGCCTGCGCAAGGCAAGATTGCTGTGCTTCCCTAGACCCATGTGGACAGGGCGTGTCTGTAAAACTGCACCATTCTGACTTTGCGTGCCATAGGGGGTGCGTAAGGTCACATTGATGCACGTGAGGAGCCCATCCCATACCACGTGATCTTGCTGATGTGATAGTGATGGCAGGGTGGCGTGGTGCGGGTTTGTCACATGTCATGGCACGGAGGGTTTCTGTGTGATCTCTCTGGTGTCCCCCGTCATAGGCTGTAAGCCAGACACTGTACACTACCTGTGTGTGACAAGCGCCTTATACAACCCTTTTTTGTGTGCAATTTTAATACTATGCAATAACCCCCTCCCTGAATTGGTAGGTTGTGAGTGATTGCCTCATCAGTATTTTGCACTTGTGTTGCCGTCATCTTTATTATGTGGGCTGCTGTATCCTGAGAGCGCATTACTTCTGAAACCTGGGCAGGTAAATACTGCGGTTCCTTTTTTTTTTGTGTTACTTCTTGAATTTTGGGGGGAATTTTAATTCCTCTTTTTGTTGCTTTGCTTTTTATGTGTAAACAAATATACATGTACCATAGCTGTCCATGGTGCTGATTGGAGATTTACTCAGTATATAAACAACTGAAAGCAATATTTGTAGTCTCTAAAAGTACTATCCATGGTGCTGAAGTGACAATTTAGTCACTTTTCTGATACTTAAAGGGGGTGTCTGACTTGAAGAGCCTGGCTGCCACTCCTATAAATCACATCTGTTTGGCATAACTGTTCCACTGTACTAAAATTAATGAGGCTGACCATGCAATACCGCATACAACCTGTTCACAAGTGTGGTGCTGTTCTTGGAGGAAAACAGCCCTGTCTTTCTAATCCTGCTCCTCTCCACTCATGTTACAATCTATAGTGTTTTAAATCACTATAGTAGATGCTTTGACTGCTATTATGTCAGAATTTATTTAACTACATTCTGTAAAATGTTTTAAGAAAATATTCTTTAGAAAATTAGGCACCAATCAAAATAAAGTAGTAGATGCATGCAACAGTGCCTGCCTCTTGTATTAGTTTAGAGGTTTCCAGTCTGGGGTCTGTGGATCCTATAAGAGTCTATGGATGGATTTCGGTGGGTTTCAAAGCTTGCAAAATGTAGAATTCCGTTTATGAATGTAAGCATCAAGCCACGTTAGTATTAGCCAAACGTGCAACCAGAAGACATGACGAATCTCTCATATCACAGTAGTCATTTACAAACCGCACTACTTATAAGTACAAAATGTCTTTTTTACATGGATTTCCTACTTTTATATGGTGGATGGTGACATTTCTATTCTGCAGATTGATGTAACTGGATCATGACATTCTTGATGCCACATGTGTGTGTCATAACAGTAGACCATGTAGCATCACGCCCTCTGGTACTCCAAGAAATTGTATCAGCAGTGACAGGAGAAAAGGGGTCTTCTATGGCATTTCATGGAGCAATGTGTGCATGAGAGCCATCAATCATCCAGATCTGGGGACAGCTCCACGCTACAGGGAGAAGATCTCTGCTGTTTGTGCTGCTTGGTCCTGAGGACATATTGGTGTGGTGGAGAACATGCGTAGAGTCCATCTTTGTTTATGAGGAGATTTGTAAGTTTGGGACGGATTTATTATGTATATGTGTGGGCGTGTTTGTCCAGTCATTTGTCAGCTGTACGTGGTATTACATGTTTGTATCCTCTACATGTCATCTATATATATAACTAGATTGTGGCCCGATTCTAACGCATCGGGTATTCTAGAATATGCATGTCCCCGTAGTATATGGACAATGATGATTCCATAATTCGCGGCAGACTGTGCCCGTCGCTGATTGGTCGAGGCAACCTTTATGACATCATCGTCGCCATGGCAACCATTATGACATCATCGTCGCTGTGCCCGTTGCCTGGCGGCCTCGACCAATCAGACGCAGGATGTCTACGTCCTTTATGACATCATCGTCGCTGTGCCCGTTGCTGATCAGAGACGCGGGATTTCTACGTCGATGCTGTGCCGGTCTCTGATTAGAGAGCAGGGATTTCCAGGACAGACAGACAGACAGACAGACAGACGGAAAAACCCTTAGGCAATTATATATATAGATTGCCTAAGGGTTTTTCCGTCTGTCTGTCTGTCTGTCTGTCCTGGAAATCCCGCGTCTCTGATTGGTCGAGGCTGCCAGGCCTCGACCAATCAGCAACGGGCACAGTATCGACGTCGATGTCATAATGGTTGCCATGGCGACAATGATGTCATAAAGGTTGCCTCGACCAATCAGCGACGGGCACAGTCTGCCACGAATTCTGGAATCATCATTGTCCATATACTACGGGGACATGCATATTCTAGAATACCCGATGCGTTAGAATCGGGCCACAATCTAGTCTATATATATATATATATATATATATATAATTGCCTAAGGGTTTTTCCGTCTGTCTGTCTGTCTCTGTCCTGGAAATCCCGGCTCTCTGATTGGTCGAGGCCGCCAGGCCTCGACCAATCAGAGACCGGCACAGCATCGACGTAGAAATCCAGCGTCTCTGATTGGTCGAGGCCGCCAGGCCTCGACCAATCAGCAACGGGCACAGCGACGATGATGTCATAAAGGACGTAGACATCTCACGTTTCTGATTCAGCGACGGGCACAGTATCGACGTAGATGTCATAATGGTTGCCATGGCGACGATGATGTCATAAAGGTTGCCTCGACCAATCAGTGACGGGCACAGTCTGCCGCGAATTCTGGAATCATCATTGTCCATATACTACGGGGACATGCATATTCTAGAATACCCGATGCGTTAGAATCGGGCCACAATCTAGTCTACTATATGATTGTCTAAGGGTCACTTCCGTCTTTCCTCCCCGCAGTCAGTCAGTGCCCGTTCCATACTCCCCTCCAGTCAGCCCTCACACAGTGTTAATGCCAGCGTTACCGGACCGCGGTGTAACGCACTCCGGTTACGCAGCTATTAACCCTGTGTGACCAACTTTTTACTATTGATGCTGCATATGCAGCATCAGTAGTAAAAAGATCTAATGTTAAAAATAATAATAATAAAAAAAAAAAACATTTTCTCTATCCCCATGATGGCACCACGGAGAGAGGGGTCCGCCCCCAGGGACAGGAAACCTACAGATGAAAAAGGGCATACCTCTCTCCCACATCAGTTGGTTTCCTGTCCCTGACGGGGAACCTACAGCGACGTACCTGAAGATTCTTCGTGGGATTCCAGGGTGCTGGCCGGTCGGTTCCTGACAGGGGGCGCCCTGTCACGGCTGTGTCCAGCTGGTTTTCTCCCCCCTTTTCTCCGACCCTGAGGCACCACCACGGGGTCGGCGGGCCCTACGGGTGAGTGTTGCAGGGGAAGGCAGTGAAGAGGTTCGAGCCTGCCTTCCCCAAGGAAAAAAAAAAAAAAGGGGGAGGAAAGAGGCAGGTGACGGCGGTCACCATTACAGCCTCTGCACCACTAATCGGTGCATGGGGGTAGCGGCGGCTACGCTACCATCATCAGGAGCGCTAGAGCAAAGCGCTGCAGGTCACTGCTGAACCGCCGCCCAAACCGGAAGTACGGGCTCGGGCGGAACGTTAGAATGCGCGCACAGGCGTCCCCAATAATATCTTCCCTATAGGACGCCTGTGCCGCGAAGCGGAAGTGACGCGCGCGCATGCGCAGAGGACCACTTCTACCGGCGGCAAGTTTAAAAAACAGCGTTCTCTGTAGGGGAAACGTGGAAAACCCTCTCTTTTTGGCAAACGCAGTGCGTAGCCACTATGAGCGGTAAAGAACCACAAGTGGCACAGGAATGTGCACAATCATCACCTGAGCAAGTACTGCGTCCGCGCTCACAACATCAGCGCAAGGGAAACGCTTCATCCCAGCAACGCAGCAGCAGCGGATGCTCAGGGTCACAACGCAGCCGAGTCTCTGGGGGAAATACACGGCCGGCGACGAATCCAGTGGATACAGTCCCGAGGCCAGAGACGGTATCTCTTAGTCGTAAGGGGTGAGTGATCTACGTGAAAGTAATAATGTAATACGAGATTACTTTTTCTCCTAGGGAAGGAAATGTACAGGCAAATCAAAGCACAAAGTGTGTGCGATATGTTTGGAAGAGCTACCTTCCTCATGGGAAAAAAAGCTATGCGGGTCCTGCATAGAAAAAACCATCCAGGAGGAATCTCCGGCGTTCGCGTCAGACCTGAAAACTCTAATAAAAAATCAAGTGGAAAGTGCCCTCAAAGGCATTAAAATTCCGAGGAAAAAACATAGATCAGGTCATAAGTCTCCCGAGTCTAGTATAGACGAATCAGAAAACGAGACATCTGACTCTAATGATTCATCGACATCCGAGACCTGCTCACTATCATCGGAGGGGGGACGCAGTTGCTTCCCCATCGAGGAGACAGACGCATTGGTAAAGGCCATCAGAACAACTATGGGTCTGGTAGACGAACGCCCTAAAAGAACAGCACAGGACATAATGATCAGCGGACTAGAACAAAAGAAAAGAAGAATATTTCCAATAAATGAGAAAATTCATTCTTTGATTAAGAAAGAATGGAAGAAACCGGATAAAAAAGTTCTCTTGACCCCCAAGAGAAAGTACCCGTTCGATGACCCAGCCTGCTCATCCTGGAGCAAGGCACCCAAACTGGATGTGGCCATAGCAAAGGCCTCTAAAAAGTTCGCTCTGCCCTTCGAGGACATGGGCACTCTAAAGGATCCAATGGACAAAAAGGCAGACACCTTCTTAAAAAACTCCTGGGAAGCGGCAAGAGGGGGTCTAAAGCCAGCCATCGCAGCCACCTGCACGGCCCGTGCTCTAATGGTATGGCTTGAGCATTTGGATTCGCAACTAAAAGAGAAAGTCCCAAGAGAGACAATACAAAAGTCAGTGTCCATGATGAAAGGGGCAGCAGCTTTTCTGGCGGACGCTTCGGTGGACTCAGCAAGATTATCAGCCAGGTCGGCTTCTTTCTCAAACGCCGCAAGACGCGCCCTGTGGCTAAAGTGCTGGCCGGGGGACCTGCAGACAAAGACCAAGCTTTGCTCAATACCTTGCGAAGGTGAATTCCTGTTTGGGTCAACGTTGGACGACATCCTCGACAAAGCAGGAGATAAAAAATCTTTTCCCGGGTTCCCCAACCAGTCATATAGGCGCTCCTTTCGGAACAGAAAGTTCATGCGCAGAAGACCTCCAAAAGGAAATAAAGACGGATGGGAAGACAGAAGAAACAAAAACAGGGGCTTCTTGTTCAACAAACCCCCCCCTCCAGATAATAAAAAATCCCAATGAAGGTACTCCCCGGGTCGGAGGGAGACTAGCCGAGTTTCTTCCAGCCTGGGAAAGAATTTCAAACAGTCCTTGGATTCTAGGTATTATACGAGAAGGCCTCAAATTCAAATTTCGTGTTCCTCCCGGCAACTCCTTCATGGTAACGCCTCAAAAACAATCACTCGAACAGTCAGCTCTCCAGAAGGAGATTCTGAGCCTAATCCAGAAAGATGTATTGCAAGAAGTTCCATACCAGGAAAGAGGCACGGGTTTCTATTCTCCTCTCTTCCTCCGCAAAAAACCGGACGGATCGTACAGAACGATCATAAATCTCAAAAAACTAAACAGTTTCCTGGAGATACAACATTTCAAAATGGAGACAATAAAATCTTGCGTGAGAATACTCTTTCCTTTGTGTTTCATGACTGTTCTAGATTTACGAGACGCATATTACCATGTGCCCATCCACAGAGATTACCAAAAATATCTCAGACTGGCAGTGAATATCCAGGGGGAAGTAAAACACTTCCAATTCCGGGCTCTCCCCTTCGGGATAGCTATCGCTCCTCGGGTATTCACGAAAATGTCAGAGGTAATGGCCCACATACGGGAACAGAATATCCTGATTGTTCCCTATCTGGACGACCTCCTCGTGGTAGGGAACTCATTTCAACACTGCGAACAGTTGAATCTGGTCATTGCTTCTCTGTCGAGTCTAGGGTGGCTGCTAAACATACCCAAGTCCAAAATGGTTCCATCCCGGGTACAGGAGTATTTGGGGATAGTCCTAGACTCGATCACGCAGACATGCTATCTTCCTCAGGAGAAGGTACAAAAAATGACACAGGCAGTGTTACAGCTGACGGTATCCCCAGTCACCACTCTGAGGAGAGCAATGTCCCTCCTGGGCTCTATGACTGCCTGCATTCTGGCAGTTCAGTGGGCACAACTTCATTCCCGGGATCTACAATGGGAGACTTTAAATTTAGGCATATCTCTGCACGGAAATTTAGACGAGCAGTTAAGTATTTCTCCAAACACGATACACTCCCTAGCATGGTGGGCAGACCCAGGGAATCTAACCAAAGGAGTTCCTTGGGCGCTACCGACGGAGAAGATTCTAACGACGGATGCAAGCCCCTGGGGCTGGGGAGCACATATAGGCGATCAAGTGGCACAGGGGAGTTGGAACAAAAGTCAAGAGCTAGACTCTTCCAACATGAAAGAACTGCTAGCGGTAAAACTGGCCCTAACACACTTCCTATATCTCCTTCACGGTCATCATGTAAAAATCTTTTCGGACAACCAGGTAGTGGTTGCATATCTAAACCACCAAGGGGGAACCAGGTGTCGAGCTCTGATGGAGGTAACCCAATCCATCTTCCACATAGTGGAACACAGTCTAAAGTCTTTGACAGCTCTCCACTTAAAAGGCTCCGAAAACCAAACTGCAGACTTCCTGAGCAGAACATGCTTAAAGCAGGGAGAGTGGGAGCTAAACCAATCGGTCTTCGATCAAATCGTGAATCTCTGGGGCCTACCAGTAATAGACCTATTCGCGAACAGTCAAAACCGCAAAGTAAAAACATTCTGCTCAATCGATCCCCGGGGGAACCCTGTAGCTCTAGACGCATTGACAATTCCTTGGAACTATCACCTTGCCTATGCGTTCCCTCCAATGTCACTCATCCCCTTAGTGCTGAGGAAAATTCGGGAGGAGGGGACTACAGTGATACTAATAGCGCCATTCTGGGCCCGCAGAATATGGTTTTCTTGGCTAAGAAAAATGTCCATATCAAGTCCATGGGTTCTACCAGACACGCCGAAACTTCTGTCCCAGGGTCCAGTATTTCACCCCAATGTAAAAAATTTACACATGACAGCGTGGCTTTTGAAAGGAGGTTGCTAAGGGACAAAGGGTTCTCTCCTAACTTGGTGTCCACTCTATTACAGAGTAGAAAACCCGTAACCACTAGAATATATGGGAAAGTGTGGAAAAAATTCATGTCAGTATCAGGGGCAGACCCGTCTGGGGAAATTCCTATAGGGAAAGTCCTTGAATTTTTACAGAAAGGTCTGGAAAGAGGTTTGGCTACAAGCACCCTAAAGGTTCAGGTAGCAGCCTTGGCAGCACTGTATAATTATGATCTGGCCAGAAATCGTTGGGTCATGCGATTTATTAAAGCCTCATCTAGGTCCAGACCCATTCCCCTCCACAACTCTCCCCCATGGGATCTAAACCTCGTACTAAACGCTCTAACCAAACCTCCCTTTGAGCCCCTGACAGAAATTCCTTTAAAGATCTTATCTCTAAAAACCACACTCCTAGTGGCCCTAACCTCAGCTCGTCGTGTCAGCGATATACAAGCGTTATCTTCATGCCCGCCTTTTACTCAGATACTTGATGACAGAGTCATTCTAAAAACTGACCCGGCTTATCTCCCTAAAATAGCGTCACAGTTTCACAGAACGCAAGAAATTTCTTTACCCTCCTTTTGTCCCAACCCTAAAAATGAGGGGGAAAAAACATTGCATACCCTAGACGTAAAAAGATGTCTGGTCCAATATCTATCAGCCACTAGGGAGTGCAGGAAGGATAGGGCTCTGTTTGTCTGCTTCCAGGGTCCACACAAAGGACAAAAAGCATCGAAAGCCACGTTAGCAAGATGGATAAGAGACGCCATCGCCCTATCCTACTCATCCTGTGGGACAGCCATCCCAGAGAACATAAAAGCTCATTCGACCAGAGCAGTGGCATCATCCTGGGCGGAGAGAGCTGGCGCTTCAATACAACAGATATGTAGAGCGGCCACTTGGTCTTCCCAGTCTACATTTTTCAAGCATTACCGCTTAGACTTGACCTCCTCTGATCCTACCTTTGGGCGAAGGGTTCTAGAGGCAGTGGTCCCTCCCTAATAGCTCTATCTATTCAAATCTCTCCGTGGTGCCATCATGGGGATAGAGAAAATGGTAGTTACCTGCCGATAACGGTATTTCTCTGATCCCATGATGGCACCCGTATATTCCCTCCCTTTTCACACACAGGTGTGCACTTGATAATGTACTAGTAATTAATTTTAGTCACGGTGCCTCTGTTAAGTTAGATTGGTTAAGTTTAATTTGTGCAAATATTGAGTTGCAGCTGAAGTTCTGTATAAGGCTCTGTAATCCAACTGATGTGGGAGAGAGGTACGCCCTTTTTCATCTGTAGGTTTCCTGTCCCTGGGGGCGGACCCGTCTCTCCGTGGTGCCATCATGGGATCAGAGAAATACCGTTATCGGCAGGTAACTACCATTATCACCCTCCGCCGTCGCGTCCTCTCCTCGGCACTGCAAGCGGCAGGTTCCGCTTCCAAAGATGCTATGGGAGAAAGACCTTCCATGATGTCACGGTCATGTGACCGCGACGTCATCACAGGTCCTACGCTCATACCAATCCTGGGACCGGAAGCTGCCGAGTGCACCACACACAAGCGCCGGAACTACAACGGGCTCTTCGGATGGTGATTATATGTTTCTTTTTTATTTTTTAACCTGTTACATACGTGGCTGGGCAATATACTACGTAGCTGGGCAATATACTATGTGTCTGTGCTGTATACTACGTGACTGGGCAATATACTATGTGTCTGTGCTGTATACTACGTGGCTCTGTGCTGTATACTATGTCGCTGTGCAATATACTACGTGGCTGGGTAATATACTACGTAGCTGGGCAATATACTACGCGTCTGTGCTGTATACTACACGACTGGGCAATATACTACGTGTCTGTGCTGTATACTACGTGGCTCTGTGCTGTATACTACATCGCTGTGCAATATACTACGTGGCTGGGCAATATACTACGTGGCTCTGCAGTATACTACGTCGCTGTGCAATATATTACATGGCTGTGCAATATACTACGTCGCTGTGCAATATACTACGTCGCTGTGCAATATACTACGTCGCTGTGCAATATACAGTACTACGTGGCTGGACAATATTCTACGTGACTGGGCAATATACTACGTGGCTCTGTGCAATATAGTACGTGGCTGGGCAATATAGTACGTGGCTGGGCAATATAGTACGTGGCTGGGCAATATAGTACGTGGCTGGGCAATATAGTACGTGGCTGGGCAATATAGTACGTGGCTGGGCAATATAGTACGTGGCTGGGCAATATAGTACGTGGCTGGGCAATATAGTACGTGGCTGGGCAATATACTACGTGGACATGCATATTCTAGAATACCCGATGCGTTAGAATCGGGCCACCATCTAGTGGTCTGTATATTTCTTTAGCCATCTGCCTATGTAATAATCGATTGAATGTCAGCATCTTGTCACAGTTCCCCTCTGTGTCTTTCTGAAATCTTAGACATATACTGTATGTTCTTTCTTGGGATTGATTGCGCTGAACTGAGTGCTGTGCATTGGGTGAAGACTCGTTGCAATGCCCACCCTATACAGTTGTGTGAAAGAGTTTGCCCCCTTCCCGATTTCCTATTCTTTTGCATGTTTGTCACACAAATTTAAATATTAGACAACGATAATACAATTAAACACAATGGAAGTTGTAAATGAAGGTCTTTATTAACCCCTTTCTGCCATCAGACGAAATGGTGTGTCCGATGGCAGAACCCCCGTGTTGATGTGGGCTCCGGCGGTGACCCCCGCATCAAAGCCAGGACATGTCAGCTGTTTTGAACAGCTGACATGTGCCCGCAATAGGCGCGGGCAGAATAGCGATCCACGCGCGCCTATTAACTAGTTTAATGCCGCTGTCAAACTCTGAAATTTTTTTTCACCACTTAGATAAAAAAGAACCTAGACGTGTTAGGTGTCTCTGAACTCGTAATGACCTGGAGAATCATAATGGCAAGTCAGTTTTAGCATTTAGTGAAGCTAGCAAAAAAGCCAAACAAAAAAAACCAGTGTGGGATTGCACTTTTTTTTCAAGTTCACTGCACTTAGAATTTTTTTTCCCCGTTTTTTAGTACACAACATGGTAAAACCAATGGTGTCGTTCAAAAGTACAACTCGTTCCACAAAAAATAAGCCCTCACATGGCCATATTGACGGAAAAATAAAAAAGTTTTGGCTCTGGGACGGAGGGGAGTGAAAAACGAAAATGCAAAACCGAAAAAAGCTCCGGTCATTAAGGGGTTAAGGGAAAAAGAAATATAAACCTTCAGGGCCCTGTGTGAAAAAGTGATCACACCCTAAACCTAATAACTGGTTGGGCCACCCTTAGCAGCAATAACTGAAATGAAGTGTTTTCGATAACTGGCAATGAGTCTTTTACAATAATCTGGAGGAATTTTAGCTCACTCATTTTGGCATAATTATTTTAATTTCACTCACATTGCAGGCTTTCCGAGCATGAACCGCCTCTTTAAGGTCATTCCACAGCTTAAACCATTCAGAGGTGGACTTGCTGGGGTGTTTTGGATTATTTTCCTGCCGCAAAACCAGGGTTGTGGAGTCCATTTTGGTGGAGTCGATATAAAATGGACAGACTCCTAATTAATTGGGTTCAGTAGTTCAGTGCAGGATGTGCTGTAAATGTTTTCATAATAATTTTGGGAAAGTGACAAAATGTCCTATAAATGTCTGTTCTATTCCTGATTTAAGGATCTCTGCTTTTAGTTGAGATGAATCTGTTCTACACTTTATGTACATGCTCAGTAATAAGGCAGTGCTGTGGAGTCAGAGTTGCAGTCGGAAGTTAGGGAAATTGAGGAGTCAGTTGGTGGTTTGGCTTACCGAGTCCACAGCCCTGCGCATAACCCAAGTGCGCTTCAGCCTGAGGTCATGAACAGATGGCCGGACATTCCTCTTCAGGATTTTTTGGTAGACAGCAGAATTCATGGTTCCATTTCCAACAGCAAGTCTTCCAGGTCCACAAAGATGTGATAAATTAAATGTTGTTTATATTTTAAGAGGGGGGGGCAAACGCTTTTTCACACAGAGCCCTGTTGGTTCGGGTTTCTTTTTCCCTTAACCCCTTTTCCACCTGAGATGTATGCATACATCATGGCGGTTTTGAGCGCACACGGGCTGTGCAAGTGCAATCGCTGCCTGGTGTCAGCTGTTTCTGACATCTAGCACCCGGCACTCAGTGCCAGGAGTGGTCCCGCACTGCTCCAGGCACTTTAACCCCTAAATGCTGTGATCAAACTCAATCGCAGCATTTTGGCAGCGGACAGAGGGGAGACAGCCCCTCTACTCTGACCGGAGACCCCGCAATGTCATCCCGATCGTTGCCATAGTGACCCATCGTCGTCATGATGATATCAGTGTCACCAGAACTAGCAAAGTTGGTAGATGAACTAGCAAAGTTTTAAAAAAATTGTAAAAAAAAAAATCTAAAATCAAAATATATTGTACCCATAAATAAATATTTTTATGGACAAAAAAAAAAATGTAAACAATGAAAGTACTCATATTTGGTATTGCTGCGTCTGGAACGACCCGACCTATGAAACTGTTCCACTAGATATTCCCTTTAGTGAACACCATAAAAAACAATAAATAAAAAACAAGGCAAAAAACAATGCTTTATCATACCACAGAACAAAAAGTGGAATAAAACGTAATTAAAAAGACTAATATAAATAAACATGGTGAAAACATTACCTTGTCCTATAAAAAACAAGCCATCATACAGCTCCATCAACAAAAAAAATAAGTTCTACCTCTTAAAAAGAAAGCCATGCAAAAATTACCATAATTATTTTTTCTTTAAAATAGTTTGCGTAAAAGTGCTAAAACATAAAAAAGATATAAATGTGATATAGCTGTAATTGTACTGACCCGAAGAATAAAACTGCCTTATCAGTTTTACCACATGTGGAGCGACATAACCCCCTCTCCCCCCAAACAATTCTTGAATTGCTGTTTTTTGTTCATTTTTGTCAACAATTGGAATAGAAAGCGAAAGAAAAATGTTGTCTAAAAATGGTATCAATAAAAACGTCAACTCGTCCCTGAAAAAACAAGCCATCACATGACTCTGTGGGCCAAAATATGGAAAAATTATAGCTCTCAAAATATGGGGATGCAAAAACTAGATTTGCAGTAAAAAGTGTTTTTTTTTTTTTTTAGTGTGACAACAGCCAAAAATAAAAATCCAATATAAATCTGGTATCTCTGTAATCGCATTGACCTGAAGAATGTCGCCTAATCACTTATACCGCATGAGGTATGGCGTAAAAAAGAAGTAAAACCAATTCTTCACCTGCTGTTTTGTTCATTATACCTCCCAAAGATCTCAGTAAGGCTACTTTCACACTAGCGTCGTTTGGGATACGTCGCATTGCGTCGTGTTGTGGCGGACCGTCCGAACAAAAAAAGTTGCTTGCAACGTTTTTTTGAGCGTCATATCTGCCATTTCCGACCGCGCATGCGCGGACGGAACTCCGCCCCCACCTCCCCGCAACTCACAATGGGGCAGCGGATGCGCTGGAAAAATGCATCTGCTGCCCCCGTTGTGCGGCGCTTCGACAGTATGCGTCGGCCCGACGCACTGCGACGGGCCGAGTACGACGCTAGTGTGAAAGTAAAATGGCTCCTCATCCTCCAAGAAATTCAGCAAACTCTGCACTCCCAAATCTAAATGTCTCCCTTCCTTCTGAGCCCCACACAGTATACCTAAACCACATATATTGGCCTCGATTGGCATTTCTGAAGCGATAAGAGCCCGCCTAGCTTACGAGTTAGGCAATTTTCACTCAGCAACATCCACTGCTGCTTGTTTCTAGAAAATACCCGTGGGGTCAAAATCGTCACTACACCTGTAGATAAATTCCTAAAGTGGTATAATTTCCAAAATGGGGTCACTTGAGGGGGGATTCTGCTTTTCTAGCAATTAGGGGCTCTTTATATGGAGGCCCCAAATTCTTCTAGGAAAATCTGCGCTCCAGGAGGCAAATAGCTCTCCATCCTTCCTGAGTCACTCCGTATGGCTAAGTAGTACTGTACAGCCACATATGGGATATATCTACATTCAGCAGAAATTGGGGGACACAATTTGGTGCCATTGTTACCCACTTCTTGTGTGAAAATGTAAAATCTGGGGCTTAAACAAAATTTTAATGATAAAAATATACGGTCATTATTTTTTCTTCGCTACCCAATGCTATAAAATTCTGTGACACATCCGTGACGTCAATATGATTACTGCACCCCTAGATGAATTTGAGAGGTGAAATTCAGCTTTTAAATGAAGGTCTTTATTATTAACCCCTTTATACCTGAGGGTGGTTGAACGTTAATGACTAGGTCAAGTTTTACAATTCTGACCAATGTCACTTTGAGATAACTCTGGAACTTTGAGGAGTTCACTTTTTAGAATTGTGTAATTTTGGGGTATTTTGTATCATATAGACCCCTCAATTTTGTGTTTACTTTATCTTTGTCAAATGTTTCAGATCACCAAACAAATGTAAATGTTAAAGTGTGACAAACATGTAAAAGAATAGGAAATCAGGAAGGAGCAAACACTTTTTCACACAACTGTATGTGAAGTAACCTTGTATTGTTTGCAGTCTGTGTTTAATGATTTAGCGGTTTGGCACGGAAAGTATGTGTTTACTGAGTTTTGCTGTGCTTTAAAGAGAACCTGTCACCCCCAAAATGGAAGTTGAGGTAAGCCCACCGGCATCAGGGGCTTATCTACAGCATTCTGTAATGCTCTAGATAAGCCTCCGATGTAACCTGAAAGATGAGAAAAAGAGGTTAGATTATACTCACCCAGGGGTGGTCCAATCCGATGGGCGTCACGGTCCGTCAGGCGCCTCCCATCTTCTTACGATGACGTCCTTTTCTTGTCTTCACGCCGCAGCTTCGGCGCAGGCGTACTTTGTCTGCCCTGAGGGCAAAGCAAAGTACTGCAGTGCGCAGGCGCTAGAAAAAGTCAGAGAGGCCCGGCGCCTGCGCACTGCAGTACTTTGCTCTGCCTTCAACAGGGCAGACAAAGTACGCCTGCGCCGGACATGCGGCATGAAGACAAGAAGGGGACATCATCCAATGAAGATGGGAGGGACCGGACCGCAGTGGGACCGCCCCTGGGTGAGTATAATATAACCTCTTTTTCTTCTCTTTCAGGTTAAATTGGGGGCTTATCTACAGCATTCCAGAATGCTGTTTTCCATTTTTGTGCTGATTTTGCTTCCAGAGGCATTATGGCCATTCCAACTAATGACCGACAAAGCTTACATGCTGCTCCCCGACTCTGTTCTGAGTATGATGGGGATGGAATCCTGAATTAGATGTAGATTTGGACCTGATTCAGTATGGTATGCAAAGCAATCATGCAAAGTGTTTTTTTTTTGTTTTTTTTTATTTTATAGTTTTCTTCAAGACCAAGTCCTGCAACTCCCATTACATTCCTCTTGAGTCTCACAGGGAAATGTTTCCAATTAACTTAGGTATCTAATTAATAAGAAGCTAATCCAGGCAAATGATTGTAAAATCCAATTAGATAAAGGAAACCACTATAAAAACTGAGATCACTTCTCATTGTACAGTATACTTTTGCATATAACTGCTTTCTTTGGGACTGTATTTTGGTTAGATAGAATGATGGGAGCAAAGATATCTGGCAAAGTATAATTCTATATATTTTTAGTGCACAGTTAATCTATAGAGATAACATGTTTAAAGAGGACCTTCACTAGTTTGAGCATGTTAACTTGGTCACATGATGGAATAGTGGCTGCAGAGTGGAATAAAACAGTTATTTATTCATTTCTCATCTCCATATTAGAGGTTCTCCACTACTTTATCATTGATGAGCTATCTGTCAAGGGTTTACTGTAACAGAGAAGGACTAGAAGACTGCGGGTTCTGATTCCACATACTCTGTACTGAGTAGAAGCACTTCACCATCATATTACATTTTGCAGGTTTCTGCTAGCAGAGCAGGGGTTGAATTTGTTCAGTTGAGAGTCTGACTCTTTCCTGCTTTGATGCTCTCTGCTGTTCAGTGTTGACCACTCCCCTCTGCTATATATACTTGCCTTTGGCAATCAGAATTGCCAGTGTTAGTTTGACTGCCTGGTTCTGGAGTTGTAGGTGCTTGTTGAGGAGGCATTTGGATTGCTGATCTAAAGACTGTTTCTTGATGATTTATTTGTGTTTACGGTATATCCTCATCCTTTCCTATTTAGTTGTTCCTTCCTTTTACTTCTCGGTGTTCCACTCTGTTGTTTGTGTGCATGTATGATTGGTATTTTCATTTATCTCTCTACGTCTTCTTATTAGTCTGGTCATGTGATCGCGACATCATAGGTCCTGCTCACACCAGCCCTGGGACCGGAAGCTGCCGCTTGCAATGGAGCGGTCCCGGGAGCGTGGCGAGGAGCGGGAAAGGCGGCGGATGGTAAGTATATCAGGACTTCAACGGGCCTTCGGAAGGTGCGTA
The DNA here is from genome assembly GCF_032444005.1 of Ranitomeya imitator. Lineage (NCBI taxonomy): Eukaryota > Metazoa > Chordata > Amphibia > Anura > Dendrobatidae > Ranitomeya > Ranitomeya imitator. The sequence continues at coordinate 574,116,772 of NC_091282.1, forward strand.
TATGTTTATTTTTTTTTTAAGTCTCTATACTACGTGGCTCTGTGCTGTATACTCTGTCACTGTGCAATATACTGCGTGGCTGGGCAATATACTGCGTGGCTGGGCAATATACTGCGTGGCTGGGCAATATACTATGTGGCTGGGCAATATACTACGTGGACATGCATATTCTAGAATACCCGATGCGTTAGAATCTAGTAGTATTAATAAGAACTATAAAAATCAGATCAGATCTTGGAGACAGATTCATAATGATCCAGATTGTTAATCAATGTTAACATTTGTATGCTGTATTTAGTTGCTGGTTTGTAAGGGTTAGAGATGTGAGAAGAGTGATTTCTTTTTATTTGCATGTGGTTTCCCCAAAACCACAGCATGAAATGGAAAAACGTTTAAAAGGAAAATAATCTACAAACTATTCAGAATATGAAACCCAAGAGAACTGGTGGTAAGTATAAGAAGTGGCAAACTTCTCCTTGTGAGAATTACCTGTTCTAGGTAAGAGTTCGTAGTAACCATAAGACGCTAATCTACCTCATCACAATGGTTTCATCAGAATAGGCCGGCGTCACACCTAACATATAAAAATACGGTCCATTTTTTATGGCCGAGATACGCAGAAATGTTAATGAACAGTGATATCATCCGTACTGGATGCAATTTTTTTTTCCTCAAAAAAGCATCCGTGTGGCATCCGTATGGCGAGATTTTCTTTAAATGAGAAGGTGTGTCCAAACTTTTGGTCTGTACTGTATATACTAAATACAGGAGGAGATGACACACTGGTATCTATAATATAACGCTGGGAGCGTCACTCTGTCCGAAGCCTTTATAGACTGCGCAGGCGCAAGCGCCGGCGCAGTCTGGGCCTCACAGAGTGACGCTCCCGGGAGATCGCGGTGTAACGATGAACGCACAACGCGATCTCCAACAGAGAAGCAGGGACCGCCAGGAGGGTGAGTATCGCCTATATTCACCTGTCCTGCGTTCCATCGCTGAGCGCCGCCATCTTCCCGGTCTTCGACCTGTAACCTTCAGTTCAGAGGGCGCGATGACGCGCTTAATGCGCGCCGGCGCCGCCCTCTGACTGAACAGTCACGGCCAGGAGACCGGGAAGATGGCGGCGCCTAGCGCTGGAACGCAGGACAGGTGAATATAGTAAGTGCTGGGGGGCCTGAGCTGGCGGCGATACCGGCACCTGACCCCCACAGCGCGCCGGTGTCCCCGCCTGCTCAGGCCCCCCAGCACTCGGCGCCGAGCGGGTCAGAGGCAGTATGGGGACGCAGGATGGAGCAGCACATAAGGATGGGGACGCAGGATGCAGCAGCACATAAGGATGGGGACGCAGGATGGAGCAGCACATAAGGATGGGGACGCAGGATGGAGCAGCACATGACAGGATGGGGACGCAGGATGGAGCAGCACATGACAGGATGGGGACGCAGGATAGAGCAGCACATGACAGGATGGGGACGCAGGATGGAGCAGCGCATGACAGGATGGGGACGCAGGATGGGAGCAGCACATGACAGAATGGAGGCGCAGGATGGAGCAGCACATAAGGATGGGGACGCAGGATGGAGCAGCACATAAGGATGGGGACGCAGGATGGAGCAGCACATGAGGATGGGGACGCAGGATGGAGCAGCACATAAAGATGGGGACGCAGGATGGAGCAGCACATGACTGGATGGGGACGCAGGATGGAGCAGCACATGACAGGATGGGGATGCAGGATGGGAGCAGCGCATGACAGAATGGAGGCGCAGGATGGAGCAGCACATAAGGATGGGGACGCAGGATGGAGCAGCACATAAGGATGGGGACGCAGGATGGAGCAGCACATGACAGGATGGGGACGCAGGATGGAGCAGCACATGACAGGATGGGGACGCAGGATGGAGCAGCACGTGACTGGATGGGGACGCAGGATGGAGCAGCACATGACAGGATGGGGACGCAGGATGGAACAGCACATAAGGATGGGGACGCAGGATGGAGCAGCACATGACAGGATGGGGACGCAGGATGGGAGCAGCGCATCATAGGATGGGAGCAGCGCATCACAGGATGGGGACGCAGGATGGGAGCAGAGCATGACAGGATGGGGACGCAGGATGGGAGCAGCGCATGACAGGATGGGGACGCAGGATGGGAGCAGCGCATGACAGGATGGGGACGCAGGATGGGAGCAGCGCATGACAGGATGGGGACGCAGGATGGGAGCAGCGCATGACAGGATGGGGACGCAGGATGGAGCAGCGCATGACAGGATGGGGACGCAGGATGGAGCAGCGCATGACAGGATGGGGACGCAGGATGGAGAAGCACAAACCAGGATGGAGACCATATACCAATATAAATGCTCGCCACCCGGGCGTATAACGGGTTCAATAGCTAGTATACTATATACAGGAGGAGATGACACACAGGTATATACTATATACAGGAGGAGATGACACACAGGTATATACTATATACAGGAGGAGATGACACACAGATATATACTATATACAGGAGGAGATGACACACAGATATATACTATATACAGGAGGAGATGACACACGTATATACTATATACAGGAGGAAATGACACGTATATACTACATACAGGAGGAGATGACACACAGGTATATACTATATACAGGGGAGATGACACATAAATATATACTATATACAGGAGGAGATGACACACGTATATACTACATACAGGAGGAGATGACATACAGGTATATACTATATAAAAGAGGAGATGACACATAGGTATTGTAAGACTCATGCTGGTGTGGTAGATGGAGGCAGGTATATCTCGCCCAGGTGTTTGTCCTATGTGAATTAGGCCACTCAGTATCTTCAGGGTGCTAATGGGTTAATGATTGCAGGAATAAAAGATGACCAGCTGGGTGTTTCCAGTGTCTGCCTGGGGCACACAGATTGCCTGCCTGTGTGAGACAAACGTGAGTGAAGAGCTCTGCTCAAGATCTGTATGATGTTAGCTGGGTGGGAGAAGCCCCCCCAGTTGTTGAGATAGCAACGTATTTGTTTAGTTAGTGCCGGACAGGCTAGGGTTTATTTTTATGTTTTGTTTTTTGTGTTGCTTTCACGTTAATAAATCTGACCTGAGGTCAGCCTGCTCAGAAACCTGCTGTACGCCTCAGATTCAATGCACAAACCACGTGTCCTTTGACCCCAGCAAAGGCGATCCCAGAGTGTTTTGTCACATTGTGGTGGAGAACGCGGACATACCGTGGCACAGGCGACAGCATGGAAGACGTGGTGAAAGCCTTAGTACAGTCCACTGCCGTACAGCAGCAGGCCACTGCCGCACAGCACGAAGCTAATCGCTTGATGGCCGCACAGCTGAAGGAGTTACTGGACATGACGGTTGCAGACCGCCAACTTCTCCAACAGGTGGCGCAGCGCCTGGTGAGCATGCCTGACGCTGACCCGGAAGCAGAGTCCAGAAGGATCCATGTGAGTCGATACTGGCAAAAGCTGACTGCAGAAGATGACGTCGAGGCATACCTGACAACGTTTGAGCGGACGGCATTGAGAGAGAAGTGGCCGAAGGCACGATGGGCCGATTTGATTGCCCCGTTTCTCTCCGGCGAGGCCCAAAAAGCTTACCATGATTTGGACCCGGAGGTCGCTCAGGACTTTGAGAAGCTGAAAGCTGAGATCCTGGCCCGGCTGGGTGTGATGACGGCTGTCCGTGCACAGAGGGTACATCAGTGGACATACCAGCAAGATAAACCAGCGCGGTCTCAGATGTTCGACCTGATCTACTTGACAAAGAAATGGCTGCAACCCGAGGTACTGACAATACCCGAAATAATCCAGCGGGTTGTCCTGGACAAGTACCTGAGAGTACTACCCCCAGCGCTGAAAAGGTGGGTAAGCCAAGGAAATCCCACGACAGCGGATCAACTTGTGGAGTTGGTCGAGCGTTATTCCGTGGCAGAAGGACTTCCCGACGACACCGCCAAACCCCGGTCTGTGCCTCCTCCTCGTGGAACCGGTAAGACTGTTCCAGGGACCACGGGTGAAGGAAAATCGCTTAAAACTGTGGGGGAGGAGTCCGGGACTGCTCGCACTCCGAGACCAAGAGTATTGGACGGTGGTCTCAGTAGGGGACCTGTTAGGTGTTTCCGCTGCCATGAGAAGGGTCATGTTTCTGCGAACTGTCCTGTTACCGCTGAACCCATGCAGTGCGACGTTATAGACTCTAGAAAACGCATGTCTTTGGTTACACAGCTAGTGAGTGTGAATGCGGGTCAAAATGATACAGTAAAACACCTGTGTGAATTATCTGTTGATGGGAAAAATGTTGTGGCATTACTAGACTCTGGAAGTGTGACTCTGGTGAAAGCTAGTCTGGTGGCACTTCCGTCTGGTCCGTCTGACAAGTTTTCTGTGACGTGTGTGCATGGTGACACCCGCTCGTACTTAACAGCGGTCATATGGATTTCTACTCCCTATGGGTCAGTGCAGCACAAAGTGGGACTCGTTCCCGCATTGTTACATGATGTAATCCTGGGCAGGGATTTTCCCTATTTCTGGCAGTTGTGGGAGAATCAGTTGCTCCTTCACGGTAGCTGTACCCGTGAATCTTCTCCCATGCCATCTGGAAGTCCCGAGTCCCTAGAGGAGACCCCACAGGAAGATGTTGCTGGGGAGGTTAGTGAATCTAACCTTCAGTACCCCTTCTCCGTCATGGCGGGGGAAACAGAGGAAACTGAGGAACCTCAGCGAGAGGCGGAGGCAGACAGCCATCCGGCACCCTGCCTGCCAGATTTGGGAGTCCAGGTGGATGACTTCCACAGCGAGCAAATGAAAGATCCTACCCTGACTCCGGCTAGGAAAAATGTAAAAATGATAGATGGGGTACCCGTAGAACCTGACACTAGGCTAGCGTACCCGTATATGGTTCTTGAAAATGATTTGCTCTACCAGGTAGAAAAAAAAGGGGAAGACACAGTGCAACGGTTAGTGGTACCCAAACCTTATCGGCGGAAGGTACTGGATTTGGCCCATGGACATATAATGGGGGGACATCTGGGGGTACAGAAAACCACAGAAAGGATATTGCATTGTTTTGTGTGGCCTGGAATACATTGTGATGTGCGTAACTATTGTGAGTCCTGTCCAGAGTGCCAAATCGCGGCCCCTAAATCTCAGTTCCGTAGCCCTTTGGTACCCCTTCCTATCATCGGGGTCCCTTTTGAGAGAATTGGGATGGATTTGGTTGGGCCCCTTCCCCGATCCGCACGTGGGCACCAACATATCCTCGTCATCGTGGACTATGCCACTCGTTACCCGGAAGCCGTCCCTTTGCGTAACACAGCTACCAAGACGATTGCCAAGGAATTGGTACAAGTGTTTAGTCGGGTGGGAATTCCAAAACAGATACTCACCGACCAGGGGACTCCCTTTATGTCGAGGGTAATGAAGGAGCTCTGCAGGCTCTTACAAATAGACCCGTTGCGTACGTCTGTCTATGACCCTCAAACAGATGGCCTGGTTGAGCGCTTTAACAAAACCTTAAAACAGATGCTCCGGAAGGCGATAGACAAAGATGGGAAGAACTGGGATTACTTGTTACCCTATTTGCTGTTTGCCATTAGAGAAGTTCCCCAGTCTTCCACAGGATTTTCGCCTTTCGAACTGTTGTACGCCCGTCGTCCCCGGGGACTGCTGGACGTCGCAAAAGAAACCTGGGAAGGTCAAGTCACTCCCTTTAAAACGGTGATCGACCATGTAACACAAATGCAGGATCGTATTGCCGCTGTCATGCCCATTGTTAGGGACCATATGTTACAGGCCCAGGGAGCCCAGAGGCAAAGTTATGATAGAGGCGCTAAGGTGTTGGTCCTAATCCCTACGGTGGATAGTAAATTCCTGGCGAAATGGCAGGGCCCATTTGAGGTCCGAGAAAGAGTTGGTGAAGTGAACTATAAAGTGTACCAGCCGGGTAAGAGAAAACCGGAACAGATTTATCATGTGAATCTGATAAAATCCTGGAAAGACCGCTCTGCCCTAACGGCGGATCTGCCCCGTCCGGTTTGTTCACCTACTATACCAGAGGTGCAGGTTGCTGAGACTCTCTCAGAACGACAAAAATCTGAGGTTGAGCAATTTTTGTTACAGAACCGACAGTTTTTCTCCGAAAAACCTGGCCGGACTAAGTTGGTGAAACATGAGATTGTCACAGAGCCTGGCGTCACTGTTCATGTGAAGCCCTACCGGATTCCGGAAGCCCGCCGTGAAGCCGTCTCCCGGGAAGTGATGGCAATGTTGGACTTAGGAGTCATTGAGGAGTCACACAGCGCCTGGTCCAGTCCAATTGTGTTGATACCTAAACCGGATGGCTCCATCCGGTTTTGTAATGACTTTAGGAAACTGAATGCAGTTTCTAAATTTGATGCGTACCCTATGCCCTGGGTCGATGAGTTGATCGACCGGCTTGGTAAAGCCCGATACATTACGACCCTGGATTTAACAAAGGGGTACTGGCAGATTCCTCTGGCCGAGGCGGCCAGAGAGAAGATGGCATTTGCTACACCGGAAGGTCTGTTCCAGTATGTCTATATGCCGTTTGGACTTCACGGAGCTCCCGCAACGTTCCAGAGATTGATGGATCGAGTCTTGAGGCCTCACAGACAGTACGCTTCTGCCTACCTGGATGACATCGTAATTTACAGCATGGACTGGGAAACTCATCTCCAGAAGGTACAAGCGGTGATTGATGACCTGCGAGATGCAGGTTTAACGGCAAACCCCAAGAAATGCCACATCGGGCTTGAAGAAGCCCGATACTTGGGCTACGTGATTGGCCGAGGAGTGGTTAAACCCCAGATCGACAAAATACAGGCAATTCAGGGCTGGCCACAACCAGTGAACAAGAAACAAGTGCAGGCTTTCCTGGGGATTGCCGGCTATTATCGCCGGTTCATACCCAATTTTGCAGCCATGGCTACTCCCTTGACGGATCTTACCAAGGGGAAGGGTTCCGTCATGGTAAAATGGACCTCAGCTGCTGAAGAGGCCTTCCACAGCCTGAAACGGGCTTTGTGCTCTCAGCCCGTACTAGTGACTCCTGATTTCAGCAGCGAGTTTGTGGTACAAACTGATGCCTCTGATACTGGTGTCGGAGCTGTACTTTCCCAGGTGAGGGACAGAGTCGAACACCCGGTCCTCTATCTCAGTCGGAAACTGAATGTACATGAGCAGAGATATGCGGTGGTTGAAAAAGAGTGCCTAGCCATTAAATGGGCTCTCGACTCCCTCAAGTATTACCTGGCTGGTAGGAAGTTTAGGCTGGTCACCGACCATGCCCCTCTCAAGTGGATGCACCTCCACAAGGACCGTAATAGTCGGGTAACCCGGTGGTTCCTTGCCCTGCAGGCTTACTCTTTTACGGTGGAGCACCGACCTGGGGTGCAGATGGGGAACGCCGATGCCCTATCCCGAGTGCACTGTTTCAAAAGTGTTCTTGCTCGACCGGAGTGGTCTGAGCAAGGGGGGGGGGGATATGTAAGACTCATGCTGGTGTGGTAGATGGAGGCAGGTATATCTCGCCCAGGTGTTTGTCCTATGTGAATTAGGCCACTCAGTATCTTCAGGGTGCTAATGGGTTAATGATTGCAGGAATAAAAGATGACCAGCTGGGTGTTTCCAGTGTCTGCCTGGGGCACACAGATTGCCTGCCTGTGTGAGACAAACATGAGTGAAGAGCTCTGCTCAAGATCTGTATTATGTTAGCTGGGTGGGAGAAGCCCCCCCAGTTGTTGAGATAGCAACGTATTTGTTTAGTTAGTGCCGGACAGGCTAGGATTTATTTTTATGTTTTGTTTTTTGTGTTGCTTTCACGTTAATAAATCTGACCTGAGGTCAGGCTGCTCAGAAACCTGCTGTACGCCTCAGATTCAATGCACAAACCACGTGTCCTTTGACCCCAGCAAAGGCGATCCCAGAGTGTTTTGTCACAGTATATAGAGGAGGAGATGACATACAGCAGGTATGTACTATATACAGAGGAGATGGCATACAGTATATACCAGGGGTGTCAAACTGCATTCAAGGGCCGCAAACAGGTCATGTTTTCAGGATTTCCTTAGCATTGAACAAGGTGCTGGAATCATTCTGTGTAGGTGATTAAATTATCACCTGTGCAATACAAGGAAATCCTGAAAACATGATCTGTTTGCGGCCCTTGAGGAATGCAGTTTGACACCCCTGGCATATACAGAAGAGATGAGATACAGGTATATACAATATACAGGAGGAGATGACACAGCAGGCATATACTATTTACAGGGGAGATGACATACAGGTATATACTATATACAGGAGATGACATACAGGTGTATACTATATATAAGGGAGATTACAAACATGTATATACTGAGGGGAAAATGAGGGGTGTGAGGTGAAAATGAAAAGGTGTGAGTGCAAAATGAGAGGAGTGAGGGGAAAATAGTGGAGTGATCGGAAAATGACAGATGTGAGGTCGAAATGACAAGTGTTAGGGGGGAATAAGAGGAGTGAGGGGGAAAATGGGAGGTGTAAGGGAGAAAATGAGAGATGTGAGGTGCTATAACTAACCACAGATATTTACTATGCCTAGGCAACGTCGGCCCTTCAGCTAGTATATGTATATATATATATATATATATATATATATATATATATATATATATAATATATATATATATATATATATATATATATATATATATATATATATATATATATATATTATATATATATATATATATATATATAATTATAAATAATACAGCCGATAAAACAATGGATGATAGGAGCTGCCCCGTAGATTAACATTGGCCCGAGTGCTATGCGTTTTTTAGCACTCGTCCGTATTACTGTTTAGTGTGACTCCGGCCTTATACTTGCATCTGGTGCTCAATATACCTTTTTTGAAGTTTTCTATGGCATGTTATAAGAGTGTTGATATTCAAAGGCCTAAATGGCATCCTGTTACAATACTTATTGGCTCTCATTCATCAACGCAATTATGCTAAAATTCCAGCATAAATCGCTTTCCAAAGTTGCAAATCTTCTTGCACAAAGCAGGGTTGTGCAAGAAGGTTTCAACTTTTGACAGTTCCATGCTAGTTGGTAGAGAGAGCTGTGGTGTGGGGGCGCATGATGCCACAGCTTGTCTAATTCATAATTAGCTGTGGTTCTCTTTACTCCAGAAATCTTACTCCAGTCTCTTAAAGAGAACCGATCATGTCCTTTTTTCGCTGTTAAACTGCCCCCAATGTCTTGTTAGTGATGCACATTGCATCACTAACATGTTTTTCTCAAGCAAAACCTCCCAGTATTTATCACAAAAATCACTTTCTATACTTTGCCTCACATACCTTCTGTTGCAGTCATAGCTTTCCAGTCGGTCAGTCAAATGCACCTCAGCAAGATGATAGTTTGTGAGCGTTCAGAGTGGCAGGGTGAATACAGTGGCACACATAGCGTGCACCCTCACAAACTATCATCTAGCCCCTGATTCTCAGCGGCTCCAGCGGCTTTGTAGTGGTATGATACTCCTCCCATTTCAATATGATCGCTTGCACAGTGCTCCTTGGGATGTTTAAAGTTTTGGAAATCATTTTGTATCCAAATCCGGCTGTAACTTCTCCACAAGAGTATCACGGACCTGCCTGTTGTGTTCCTTGTTCTTCATGATGCTCTCTGTGCTTCAAACAGAACCCTGAGACTATCACAGAACAGGTCCAATTATACAGAGACTTGATTACACACAGGTGGATTATATTTATCATCATTAGGCATTTAGGACGACATTGGATCATTCAGAGATCCGCAATGAACTTCTGGAGTGAGTTTGCTGCACTGAAAGTAAAGGAGCCGAATAATATTGCACGCCCCACTTTTCAGTTTTTGAATTTCCACAAAAATTTAAAATAACCAATAAATTTCATTCAGCTTCACAATTCTGTTCCACTTGTTGATTCTTCACCAAAAATGTACATTTGGTATCTTTGTTTGAAGCATGATATGTGGGAAAAGGTTGAAAAGTTCCAGGGGGCCGAATACTTTTGCAAGGCACTGTATATCTGTTCAACTCTCTACTTATATGTTCAGCCACACATTTCAGATGAATTAAAAGTGCTACTATGTTTATATACCCCCATTGAATATAATTGAGAATAAAAAGTATACATCTGTCATACATTTTAATATGGACCAAAAAATCTGGTCAACAACACTTTTTTTTTTTTTTTACGACCAAGACAAAACGACCAGTGTAGGATATTTGTTTGACTACATTTTGCCCTATGTACCGTACATGCTGCCATATCCATCCGAATGTAGTTTTGTGCAGTCCAGGCATATGCGTGCACATGTGTAATGCACAGAACATGTGTGCTCATATACAAGAGTGATAAATAGACCTGATATAACCAAGATTGCCAGGTGAGATGGAAGAGGGCTGTTGTCATTTTCTACCCAATTTAATGCACCATGGTTAGTTGGCATGTCTACTCAATTGGCTACTCTGGTTACATATTCTTTTTCCCCCATTATTTAAATCCAGTGGCTGATTGGTTATTTAAAAAGTAAAACATTTGAACAGATTTGCACTCAGGATGGAGACAGGTATTGTTTGTTGTCTGTAACCCTGGCGATGCACAAGTTAAAAGTTCATAATATATTTATATAGTGGCTGGAGTTCCAATCCCCTTTATAGTTTTCAGAGTTAGTGATTTTCCAGGACATAAGAATGAACTTAATCGCTTCCCTCACTTTGATGTCAAAGTTTAAGCACTTGAGATATTAATGTACTTTGGTATATTTTTACCTCCTAGTGATCAGGCATTGCTGATGTGCTTATGCAATTACTGAAAAAAGCAACTGTAGTACACAGCCACACTAATGCTGCACTTACTGGGATTCAGAAGAATTCTGATCCTGACATTTAATTAGTGCTGTGATCAGTTTGGTTCCAGTACTGTACTAGTGAGAAAACGTCTGACTCCTGCAAAACTATATTAATAACTCGAGACCAGATAATCTCACAGGGTGGCCTTATGCATTAGGTAACTGGCGGACATAGCAACAAATGTAAGGACCCCTGAAGAAGCTGCATGTTAACGGTGAAACATGTTACGTCAGATTCTTCTACAATGCATTAGCAATGTACAGTATGTTTGCTATTTACACAACTTAAAATGGATATATAGAAGACAAAATCTAAATGAATGGTCTTTTGGCCTCTACTGGTTGGTATACGCCAAGATTTAATTTTTCGGGTACAAGGACTAATACAGCAAAGAATGCTATTCCATGCCGAGTTATCTTTTCAAGAGTAATTTGCTTTCTTTTAGTGGATTTAAAATTAGACCTTATTCTCTCTACATTTTGCACCGCTTTTTAAGATGAGTTTTTATTCTATCCCCCATGACAGCACCACGAGAGAGGAGATCCGCCGTTTAGGAATCAGTTGGTTTAATGTTATTGACGGGGAACATCTATAGACATACCTGTCAAAGAGTCATTCCCAGACCTGGCCAGTCGGTTCATGCAGCGGAGGTCCCATGCATCAGCCGGTGCGGAGTCCCTTGAAGCACCACAGTGGGTCCAGGGGGACTTCACATTGGTGTGCGGAGCAGGTGAGCGGTGGGGTGGGTAGGACTACCAGCTCAGTCATGGCATAAGACTGTGCAGGTGAGTGCATCCTGGGCTCTGCTGGCGTGGCTGGGTGCTGCGGCCGGGGGCGCCCTGATGATGCGGCAGTGGGGGGGGGGGGGGAACGCCCCAATGCCGGGGGTGGCCATGTGCGCGCCTTGATGACGTGTCCGGGCGAGAGCGCCTGTGGACATGGTCTCTTGGGGATGCGTCCGGGGAGGGGTAGCTTGGGAGGGCTTGTAATCCGGCGGTGGTTGGATGTGCCCCAAAGTACAGGAACCGCAGACATGGTTGACTGGGTCGGAGCGTGCACCTGGGAAGACCACGTGGAGGAACCTGCTGACCCGGTATTCTGGGGGGGTGAAGAAGCAGGAGTGTGTCCCAAAAGTTTAAAAAGGTTGCTGGGACAGGACCCTGTGCTTCCTGGCCCATAATCTTCTGAAGGAAGAATGGAATCACCAGAGCAACAGGAGGAGGTGCAACAGCAGCAGATGCCTGTGCAGCAGCTCAGTGGGAATCCTTACACTCAAGTGACCCGGCGACATCCCCGTGGCAGTACAGGAGGTAGCCGCATCGGTGTGAAAGACCCTGCAGGGAGATCCAGTCAGAAGACCTCCCAGCAAACAAGATGATTCATCAGCCTTCAAGGTTGGTCCTTCGGCTGAGATATGTCCCCCGCATAATCCGGCACCATTTGATTTCTCCACACTGGTAAGTGATCTACATGAACATTCACTCGGTGATGTAGTCTTCCACTTGTTTTTCCCAATTTCTGCTAGGGAAAGCAGTGTACGCCAAAGCATAAGAAATGTGCGCTTTGTAGGTCCCTGTTGCCGGACTCTTATCAGCAGAGACTATGCCAATGATACATTCAGCAGACGGTAGCAGAGGAAACACCTGATTTCACTACCAGTTTAAGGGAGATTATCATGGAGGAGGTCAGGGAGCCGGAGTTCCCTCTCCTAGGAAAACGTCAATAAGGGGAAGAAGAGAAAGGCTAGGTCTCCGGAGTTGGGCAATTATAGTGACTCTATCAGTGGGGAAAATTCCTCCGCGTCGTCTGCCTCGGTTTCCTCCTCTTCGGATGACGGCTCAAGCCCTTCCTGCCTCCCTGCTGACTGAGTAGACAAGCTGGTAAAAGCGGTTGAAACACCATGGGGATAGTAGAGTTCAAGCCAGAGAGATCGGTGCAGGACGTCATTTTGTGACTCTGGATCAGAGAACACACAGATCTTTCCCTGCAAATGACCGGATCTGTTCTCTAATAGAGCGAGAGTGGACGAGACCGGAGAGGAAAGGCTTCCTCCAACTTTCAAGAGGAAATATCCTTTTGAAGAGCCCGCATCATCATCATCATCATAGGATAAAGCCCCAAAGCTGGATGCTGCAGTAGCAAAAGCATCCAGGAAATCCTTATTGCCATTTGAGGATATGGGGAATTTAAAAAACCCGCTGACAAAGAAAGCGGATGCTTTTCTTAAAGGCACTTGGGAGATGACAGCGGGATCTCTAAAACCGGCGGTGGCAGCTACATGCACGGCCAGATCGTTAATGGTCTGGGTGAATCAACTGGAGGCCCAAATAAAGAATAAGGATACTGGAAAGAACATGTCAGCCTCATTTCCAATAATGCAAGTTTATTTCCTGTCTGATGCCTCGGCGGACTCGGTCATGTTAGCAGCAAAAGCCGCAGCCCTCTTGAACGCAGCCCGTTGAGCATTATGGCAAAAGTGCTGGCCGGGAGACATCCAGGCCAGGTCTAAACTATGTGCCATCCCCTGTGAAAGACATTACCTTTTTGGGCCAGTACTAGATGATCTCTTGGAGTAAGCGGGGCACGACACGAAAAAGTTTCCTATCTATTGGTTCCCTCTTACAGATGTGCCTTCAGCAGGAGGAGATTCGTCCGGGAAAGGCCCCGTAGGGACAGGGTCAAATGAGATGACAGAATAAGGAAAGGTAGGGGTTTCATGTTTTGAAACCCCTCCTAGGAGCTAACCTAGAGAAACTAAAAAAAAAATCATAAAAAGCAGACTCTCAAACCTTGTCAAATGACAAATGCACTGGCAGGGTGCAGCAGGCCCCCACTGATTATGGCTGGAGGAGCACAGGTGCAAGCTACTGATGAGAACAACCACCCACTCACCTAAATAATAGAGGGGTTGGCTGCCTAGTAGCAAAATGCACACAGGTAAGGCTTGCATAAGACGCTATTTACATAGATAGGTGTGATGCAGTGTCTAGACGTGATTAATAGGTTAATAGGGTTCCCTGGGTAAATCACCTTTCTCAGGTAGTCACCCCAGATGCTAGCACCATGGTTTGGGGGCTCATCTTGGCAAGGTCCTGGTATAAGGGATTTGGATGGGGAAGGAGTTAGACAGTTCATCTAGTCTAACAGAGCTGATTGCAGTGGAGTTAGCAGTTAAAAGGCTCCTTATATCCTTAGAGTCATCATGTCGGGAGCCTCTCAGACAATCCGGTAAGAGTGGCTTACATCAACCACCAAGGGGGGACTCGATCCATACCTTTAATGCATGTATTCCACATAATGGAAAACAATTTCCTATCATTTATCGCTCTTCACATAATAGTAAGAAAAATTGTCAAGGCGGTCTTTTTAAGCCACAACCAGCTCGGGCAGGGAGAATGGGTACTAAATCAGTCCATCTTCAACCGGATTGTGCAATTGTGGGGTGGTTCGGAGAAGGACCTCTTCGCCAAGGGAGAACAGGAACATAGATCGGTTCTGTTCTGGTCTCTCAACCAGAGAGAATCCACTGGTGGTGGATGTCTTGCCTTCCGACAAGCCTACAGCCTGCAGTGATCCTCAACCTACTGAACAGCCGCACAGCCAGCTCTTCCCTCTTCTAGTGTATCCTCACCCACCCCCTGCAGACTGTGAGCCCTCGCGGGCAGGGTCCTCCCTCCTTATGTACTCGTGTGCCTTGTTATCTGCTCATGTTTAATGTATTTGTCTATATTTGCCCCGTATTCGCCTGTAAAGCGCCATGGAATAAATGGCGCTATAAAAATGTATAATAATAATAATAATGTCTTACTAGTCCAGTGGTTCTGCAACCTGGCTTATGCCTTCCCTCCAATAGCCTTGATCCTATTAGTAATAAGGAAGATCAGGGAGGACAAGGCAAGGATCATTCTAATAGCACCCTTTTGGCCCAGAAGACTGTGGTTTTCATGGCTGAGAACCATGTCAGTCAACCGATCCATGAGTACTGGCGGAACTCCCGAGACCTCCCCTCTCAAAGACCAGTATGCCATCCACAAGTATCCAGCCTACATCTGGCGGTATGGCATTTGAGAGGGAACTGTTGATAGGGAAGAGGTTTTCTCCCAATCTGGTAGCCACTGAACTAAACAGCAGAAAAGTGGCCACAACTAAGATTAATGCCAGAATTTAGAGAAAATATGTCTACTTAAAATTCAGTTATTGGGGAAGAAGTCCCAGTAGGTTTTTCCTACAAAAAGGTCTTGAAACGGGACTATCTACCATCATCCTTAAAGTTCAGGTATCAGCTTTGGGGGCCCTGTATATCTATGATCTGGCAGGGAATTATTGGGTAGCTAGGTTTATTAGAGCTTCTGGCAGATCTAGACCCATCCTGCATAGAAATACATGCAGCTGCACGCTCTGGTCCCGAGTGCAGGCGGCAGTGCCGGGTATTGAGGCGAGAGACTAGTGCGAGTTTCTCGCATTGCACTCGCAAGTGTGACCCCAGCCTTAAAGAGAGGATCGTACCATGAGATCTAAACCTAGTCTTGACAGCTATGACAAAATCGCCATTTGAGCCCAATTAAGTCAGTCTCAATAAAAGTACATTCTCTAAAAACGGCCGTCTTGTAGCATTAACATCTGCCTGAAGGGTTAGTGATATTCAGGCCCTTTACAGACTTCCACTATAACCCTATCCTCTCAAAACTGGGTGTATCTTGAAGCCAGATCCTTCTTAGATTCCTAAAGTAGCTTCAAAATTTCTTCTCGCCTTCTGTGATATCCCTAAAAATCAGATGGCGGTGAAACTCCATTCAGGAGATGCCTATTGGAATATATATCCCTTACAAATCCTTGGAAAAGCGATAATTATTTGTGTCCTTTCAAGGTGCTAAGAAGGGACTTAAGGTTTCAAAATGTACTTTAGCTAGGTGGATCAGGGAGGCCATTGCATTAGCTTATACAGCTGTGCTCAAAAGTTTACATACCCTGGCAGAATTTTTGCTTTCTTGGCCTTTTTTCAGAGAATATGAATGACCAAAACTTTTTCTCCACTCATGATTAGTGGTTGGATGAAGCCATTTATTGTCAAACGACTGTATTTTCTCTTTTTCAATCATAATGACATGCAAATGATCCTGATCAAACGTTCACATACCCTGGTGATTTGGGCCTGATGACATGCACAGAAGTTGACATGCACATGGGTTTGAATGGCTGCTAAAGGTAACATCCTCACCTGTGACCTGTTTGCTTGTAATCAGTGTGTGTGCATAAAAGCTGAGTGAGTTTCTGGGAACCAGACAGACTCTTGCACCTTTCATCCAGCCACTGTTTCTGGATTATGAGTCATGTTGCAAGTAAAAGCATTGTCAATGGATCTACGGGAAAAGGTAGTTGAAGTGTATAAAGCAGGAAAGGGATACAAAAAAAAATATCCAAGGAATTGATAATGCCAGTCAGCAGCATTTAAACTGTGATTAACAAATGGAAAATCAGGGGCTCTGTAAAAACAAAACCACGTTCAGGTAGATCTGCAAAAATGTCATCCACAACTGCCAGGAAAATTGTTCAGGATGCAAAGAAAAACCCACAAATATCAGCAGAAATACAGGACTCTCTGAAACCTAGCAGTGTGGCTGTTTCAACATGCACAATAAGGAGGCACTTGAAGAAAAATGGGCTGCATGATCGAGTCGCCAGAAGAAAGCCATTACTGCGCAAATGCCACAAAGTATTTTGCCTACAATACACAAAACAGCACATAGACAAACCTCAAAACGTCTGGAACAAGGTAATTTGGAGTGGTGAGACCAAAATTTAACTTTTTGGCCACAACCATAAATGCTATATTTGGAGAGCTGTCAACAAGGCCTATGATGAAAGGAACACCATCCCTAGTGTAAAGCATGGAGGTGGATCCCTGATGTTTTGGGGATGTGTGAGCTACAAAGGCACAGGAAACTTGGTCAAAGTTGAAGGAAAGAAGAATGCAGCAAGTTATCAGCAAATACTAGAGGCAAATTTGCACTCATCAGCCCGAAAGCTGCGCATGGTACGTACTTGGACGTTCCAACATGACAACGATCCAAAACACAAGGCCAAGTCGACCTGTCATTGGCTTCAGCAGAACAAAGTGAAGGTTCTGGAGTAGCCATCTCAGTCTCCTGACCTCAATATAATTGGCAAGATCTCAGCATGCAGTTCATGCTAAATAGCCCAGGAATTTACAGGAACTAGAGGCTTTTTGCCAAGAAGAGTGGGCAGCATTACCATCTGAGGAAATAAAGAACCTCATCCACAACTGCCACAAAAGACTTCAAGCTGTCATTGATGTTAGAGGGGGCAATACACGGTATTATAAAATGGGATATGTGAACTTTTGGTCATGGTCATTTGGATGTTTTTGGTTGTTATTATGATTTAAAAAGGGAAAACACAGTAGTTTGACAATAAATTGCTTCATACAACCACTAACCATGAGTGGAGAAAAAGTTTTGGTGTTAGCATTCATATTCTCTGAAAAAGGCCAAGAAAGCAAAAATTCTGCTGGAGTATGTAAACTTTTGAGCACAACTGTACATCAAGTGCCAGAAGGTCTGAGGGCTCACTCCACACGGGCCATGGCAGCCTCCTGGGTGGAAAGATTGGAGGTTTCGATCAAGCAGATATGTAAGGCAGCTACATGGTCTTCTTCCAATTTTTATAAACACTATAGGCTTGATTATGGGTGTCTCTTCCGACCTCACATTTGGAAGAAGGGTGCTTCAGGCTGTGGGTCCCTCCCTGAACTCTTCTCTGTAATTCTCTCATGATGCTGTCATGGGTGATCAAATAAAGTCTTAGTTACTTACTGGTAACGGGATTTTTCAGAGCCCATGACAGCACCCTTATATTCCCTCCCTTCACGTGTGTGAGCACTTCTGTCACTTGTATTAAATCACGGTTGAGAAATTATTTGGTGTTCGGGTTAATGTATATTTTGCAATTAACCATAGGAAGTCCTCTTGAGGTCTGTAATCCAACTTATGCGTGGGAGAGGTGCTGCCCTTTTGTCTGTAGGTTTGCTGTCCTTAAAGGGTGGATCCCCTCTCTTAGTGCTTTCATGTGCTCCGAAAAAACCCTGTTACTGGTAAGTAACTGAGATTTTTTTTTCCTCCTAGAGTAAGGTTTGTTTGTTTTTTGTTTTGTTTTTTTGGAGGTTTTCAGTTTGGCACATTATTGCGACCATTTAAGGAATGTGCTAAAAAGCTTCAAAAATTGATTGTAGACAAAAAAAGCATTTTTTATTGTGCCAAATTCATGAACTGTATGCACCATTTTGAAGAATTTTTTGCAAAAGCTTTTCATTGGATGCCACAAGACAAAAAAAGTGACTGCAAATAATGAATTGGGCTCATACTGTGCAATAAAGATATTGACGCATGTACAATACATTTTGATACACACAGCAATTAGATGTAAAACATAAAACTGACATTAAAATGTATTAAAAAAAAAAAAAAATTTGCTTATGTTCAACTGTACACACATTGTAAAATTGACTGCAGGCCTAAATAATTTTTATTTCTCAATTTTGCCTTTCTGATATTAGCAGTCAAAAAAATTGGCACCCAACCTGTTGTCAGATAGTTTCCACTGGGGGTGTGTACATATTTTTTCTATATGATGCTGACCAATCTTAAACATTCAGCAACACGGCAGAAAAAGAAGACACCCCACCATATGTTAGAGCAGGTTTCTCAATGTGTGATATGTAATTACACTTATGTTTGCTATGCGCAGGCAACTTGTACTTGCTCTGCAATGAGATCACAGCTGTCATTATGTCTCTCACTTGTGTGTGATTCAGGGCTACTCCTGTGTGATTTAATGAGACCCCTGCTCTGAACTAACTGCAGAACACATACAAGTTGAGCACAACAGAAGTAAGTGTGGGTACTGACTAGTGTTGAGCATTCCGATACCGCAAGTATCGGGTATCGGCCGATATTTGCGGTATCGGAATTCCGATACTGAATTCCGATACTTCCCGCGTATCGGATACCGGAATCGGAAGTTCCCAGAATTCAAATTGAACGCAGCAGCCAATGAGGAATGAATGAAAGTGTGGGCACATCCTGTTTAGCATGGTGGGCATGTAAGTACTGGCAAGGCTTGGATTGGCTGCTGAAATGATGTCACTCTGCACTATAAAAAAGCGCTGCCGCCATTTTGCGCTCACTCTGCTGTGATTTCAGTTAGGGACAGGACGCTGTGTTCTAACTGAGGGCCAGTTGAGCTAGCTAATTGCTTTATTTTCCTTTCCAAAGGCTAATTTAGCAAAACGCTGTGTGTTCTTCACTGTTCACCTTGCTCTTGCCTTGCAGCGCTGTTTTAACAGCGTTCTGCAAGGTCTCTGTGTGTGTGTGTGTGCAGCTCACTCTGTAGTCTGTGTGCAGCCATATACCCGGTTGTATTCAGCTCAGGGGGGGTTCACACTGCCTCACACAGTTGTTCTTTTTTGCTCTTAGTGCAGCCTGCTGCACATTTTTTCTCAAATTTCCTATTAGTGTTTTTCCACCAGTCTCCAGCTCTATTGTGGAAAAACACTACATAGGATAACCTAGAGGGGGGTTTTTGGGCCTTGCAGCGCCGTTTACGGCTGTCTGCACGGTCTCCGTGTGAGCCCAGCTCGCCCTGTAGTCTGTGTGCAGCCATAGCCGGTTGGATTCAGCTCAGGGTTCGTTACTGGCTCATACCTTGAGAAAAATTTTCCTTTTTTTCAAATAGTGCAGCCTGTTTAAAATTTGAAAAAAAAAATTCCTATTAGTGTCTTTCCACTCGTATCCAGCTAAATAGTGGAAAAACACTATATAGGATAACCTAGAGGAGGGTTTTTTGGCCTTGCAGCGCCGTTTACGGCTGTCTGCACGGTCTCCGTGTGAGCCCAGCTCGCCCTGTAGTCTGTGTGCAGCCATAGCCGGTTGGATTCAGCTCAGGGTTCGTTACTGGCTCATACCTTGAGAAAAATTTTCCTTTTTTTCAAATAGTGCAGCCTGTTTAAAATTTGAAAAAAAAAAATTCCTATTAGTGTCTTTCCACTCGTATCCAGCTAAATAGTGGAAAAACACTATATAGGATAACCTAGAGGAGGGTTTTTTGGCCTTGCAGCGCCGTTTACGGCTGTCTGCACGGTCTCCGTGTGAGCCCAGCTCGCCCTGTAGTCTGTGTGCAGCCATAGCCGGTTGGATTCAGCTCAGGGTTCGTTACTGGCTCATACCTTGAGAAAAATTTTCCTTTTTTTCAAATAGTGCAGCCTGTTTAAAATTTGAAAAAAAAAATTCCTATTAGTGTCTTTCCACTCGTATCCAGCTAAATAGTGGAAAAACACTATATAGGATAACCTAGAGGAGGGTTTTTTGGCCTTGCAGCGCCGTTTACGGCTGTCTGCACGGTCTCCGTGTGAGCCCAGCTCGCCCTGTAGTCTGTGTGCAGCCATAGCCGGTTGGATTCAGCTCAGGGTGCGTTACTGCCTCATACCTTGAAAAACAATTTCCTTTTTTTCAAATAGTGCAGCCAGTTTAAAATTTGAAAAAAAAAATTCCTATTAGTGTCTTTCCACTTGTATCCAGCTAAATAGTGGAAAAACACTATATAGGATAACCTAGAGGAGGGTTTCTTGGCCTTGCAGCGCCGTTTACGGCTGTCTGCACGGTCTCCGTGTGATTTAAACTAGCTCTGTAGCCCGATCTGCACCAAAAAAAAGGTTAAGTTCACCAAACACAACTTACACTTGTGTAGGCCACATTTGAAAAATAATAAAGTTTAGTCCACAATTTACAACATTAGTGTTTCTTACACCTGTTAGGAGGAGCATTACAGGAATAAGCACACTAAGGCCTTAGTACTTTTCTGCTTATCTTTATCTGTCAACCAAGATGAAGAGGGCAGGGAGTAAGGCACGTGGGCGTGGGCGCGGAGCAGGGAGAGGAGCAGGGAGAGGACGTGGTGATTCTGTGCCTGCTGCGGGCGCCGGTGACTCGTCGTCACTCAGTTTCAGCAGGGAACAGTCCTTCATGCGCAGCTTTGTCGGAGAGCGCCGTGCACCGCTGCTGCGTGAAGACCAAATTGAAGCCGTTGTCGGGTGGATGGCAGCTAACGCCTCGGCATCGACTTCAGTTAGTGCCACATCCTCTCAGGCACAGAGCACTGGAGAGCAGCCATCTGTCTCTTCACCACCTGCCAAATTGGCCAGGCAGTCAGAGAGCCCAGGACAGGAGCCGTCTCTACTTCTGTTCTCTGAATCTCTTGGCTTGGAAACAGGGGGCCAGCCAAGCAGCATTGGAGAAATGGAAGAAGAGGCAGTGTGCAGTGATGCCCAACACCTTTTTCTCTCTGACTCTGAAGAGGCAGGTGGGCCAGTGCCTCCGGTGACCACAGCGCAGTACGCATCTGATGATGAAACTCAGGTGCCGCTTTCTCGTGCGTACTGTGCTGCTGAGACTACCCAGGAGGAGCAGTTGGTGGCAGAGGGTAGTGGAGATGATGAGGTCCTTGACCCATCGTGGCGTGAGGAACAGGAAGGTGGTGGGAGCAGCTCAGAGGAAGAGCTTCCTCTTACGGGCCAAAGAGGGAGAGGGAGGGGGAAGACTGCGGAGCCTGTAGCCTCCACTTTGGCACCCGTTAGGAGCCTGTCTCTTTCCAAAGCCAAAAAGGGCGCTCCCAAGACTTGCAGTGCCTGGTCCTTTTTTGACACAGTTGCAGATGACATTTGTTTTGTCAAATGCAAGCTGTGTCATCATAAAGTAAAAAGAGGGAAAAATGTCAGCAACCTCAATACCACAAATATGTGGAAACATGTGCGGACCAGGCACGCGGTGGAGTTACAGAAACACACTGAAGATGTAGGCCAACCAACAGCGGCAGCTACCACCTCTTCAGCTCGTGTTGCCTCTTCCTCCAGCTCACGCACAGCTGGTTTGGCTTCCTCCCAGAGACCTTGTGTAATTCCACCCACAGCACCACCTTCCCAGTCATCCTCACACTCCCAGTCTACTCTACAGCCATCGGTAGTACAGGCATGGGAGAAAAGGCGGGCATTCTCGGCCAACCACCCCCGAGCACAGGCTCTGAATGCAGGCATTGCCAAACTGTTGTCCCTGGAAATGCTCTCGTTCAGGCTGGTGGAGACTGACAGCTTCCGTGACTTGATGGCATTGGCAGTCCCACAGTACAAGGTGCCCAGCCGCTTTTACTTCAGCAGGCAGGCTGTCCCTGCCCTGCACAGGCATGTTGAGGCAAACATAAAACATGCGCTACTGAACGCCGTCAGTAGCAAGGTCCACCTCACCACCGATGCGTGGACCAGTCAGCATGGACAGGGGCGATATGTTTCCCTCACTGCCCATTGGGTTAATGTTGTTGAGCCAGGTACAGATCGTGCGAGTGGCGCAGGACGTGTCCTGCCCACTCCAAGGATTGCAGGAATCCAGTCTGTACGCATCGACTCCTCCTCTTACACCAGTTCCTCTGATTCCTCTCTGCAGGATCCGTCACAGTCCACCTCCACATGGACCCGTGAACGTTTACCTATGACCGACATGAGCACAGCCGTGGCCAAACGTCAGCAGGCCGTCTTGAAACTAGTTTCATTGGGGCATCGAAGCCACACAGCGCAGGAGCTCTGGAATGCCATCAAGCAGGAGAGCGATGTGTGGTTACTGCCAGCGAATCTCCAGCCAGGCATGGTAGTGTGTGACAATGGCCGAAATCTGGTGGCAGCTTTGGCCCTTGGCAACCTCACTCACATCCCATGTCTGGCACATGTGCTCAATTTGGTTGTGCAGAGTTTTCTGAGGGACTATCCGGATCTTGATGCCCTGCTGCACAAGGTCCGCCTAGAGTGTGCTCACTTGCGGCGTTCCAGCTTGGCCAGATCCCGCATTGCTGCTCTGCAGCGCCGATTCCGCCTTCCGGAACACCGCATCATATGTGACCTACCTACCCGGTGGAATTCCACGTTACATATGTTGGAGCGGTTGTGTGAGCAGCAGCAAGCAGTTATGGAGTACCAGCTGCATCAGGCGCAAAGAAGTCGCAGTCAGCGCCGATCAGACTTCACAACCACAGAGTGGGCCACTATGAAGGACGTCTGCCAGGTTTTGCGTCCTTTTGATTATTCCACGCGGATGGCAAGTGCAGATGATGCACTAGTCAGCATGACTGTCCCCCTTATCTGCCTGCTTCAGCAAACTTTGCAAGGGTTAAGGGATGATGTGGTGGAAGAGGTGGAGGATGAGGAGTCACCTTTTCCATCAGCTTCTGGAGAGTCAGCGCCACGTGGTTCCTCACAAAGGGGTACGCAGGGGCCAATTTGTGAGGAGGATGAGGAGGAGTCAATGGAGGAGGAAGAGCTCCGTCCAGAGGAGGGAGCGACACAATTGTCCAGTGGTCAGTGTGTACAGCGAGGGTGGGGTGATGACGAGCGGGCAGAGATCATGTCTCAAGCAGGGGACAGCGTTTCTGGGCCGGTTGGCACTCTGCAGCACATGGTGGATTTCATGCTGCAGTGCCTGAGAAACGACCGCCGCATCGACCACATTCTCAACATGCCTGATTATTGGGTGTTCACCCTCCTCGATCCTCGCTACCGGGACAACGTCCAAAACCTCATCCCTGCGTTGACCCGGGAGCGTAAATTGCGGGAGTACCACGACACACTGGTGAATTCCATCATCTTCTCCTGTCCAACTGAGAGGAGTGCTGCTAGTGCTTTACAAAGCAGCTCAGTGCGTCGAGGCAGTGGGGGAGGCTCTGCCCAAAGAGGGAGCAGAAGCAGTGCCTCTGCCCAAGGCAAGCCCAGTATGGCACAACTCTGGCACACTTTTGTGTGCCCGCCCCAAATGTCTACACCATCACCGGCGGCTCCAGTCAGCAGGAGGCAACGGTTCCGTCAGATGGTGACAGACTACATGGCTTGCCCTCTTACTGTACTCCCAGACGGCTCTTCCCCGTTCAAGTTTTGGGTCTCTAAGCTGGATACATGGCCAGAGCTAAGCCAGTATGCATTGGAGGTGCTGGCTTGCCCTGCGGCTAGTGTCTTATCGGAACGTGTCTTTAGTGCCGCAGGTGGTGTACTAACAGACCGTCGCATGCGACTATCCTCCGATAACGTTGACCGGCTTACTTTCCTGAAAATGAACCAGGCCTGGATCTCGCAGGAATTTGCCACTCCTCTGCCTGATTAAGTAATTGGGTGTCATCCAGGTCTCCTGCTGTGTTCATCTTTCTACCACCTGAACTGCTATTCCTGGGCTCCAACACCGCCAGTTGCGGCTCAGAAGTGCAGGCTGCACAGTAAAAACATACGACCCAGTGTTATTGGGTTTCAGTAACGTCAGCTGATCCCCAGCTGTGTAGCCGGCAATGTGTCCTGCGACCGCCACGCTGGCACAACAACCTAAATGTAAGGGAACCTGTCCCCCCCCCCCCCCCCCGTCGTTTGTTACTGAAAGAGCCATCTTGTGCAGCAGTAATGCTGCACAAGGAAAAGGTAGCTCTTTTTTTTTAGCTCTTTGCACACGCAGAACTTAACACTTATAAAATGTGTTCACTGATACCGTTATACCGTCCCGGAGCTGGGACTTTCCTTCGTAATGTGACGCAGCACAGCCGTCATTCCTACCCCCTTGCGCTGTTCTGTTATCCCTTGGGCATGCCCTATTTGCGCTGCCTGTCTTCTGACATAATTTGGTGTCAGGCTGGCTGCGCCTGTGCGGCCGCGGTGCCCGAGATCCCGCCTCGCAGTGTCTTCTGATTGAGTCACACTGCGGGCCTGGGATCCATGGGCATGCGCAGTGCATATCTTCCCCTCGGGCTCTCGCTCATTTCCCTCCGCCTTCTTTAGACTGTGCGCCGTCAGCTGATCCCTAGCATGCCACGGCCGTGACACCGCACAGTCTGAAGAAGAGGGAAGGAGGGGAGTGAGAGTCGAGGTTATGCACTGTGCATGCCCATGGTTCCAAGGCCCGCAGTGGGATTACGTTAGATGAGACTGCGAGGTGGGATCTGGAGCAGCGTGGACGCACAGGCACTGACAGCCTGACACCAAATTATGTCAGAAGACAGGCAGCGCTAATTGGGCATGGCCAAGGGCTAACAGAACAGCGCAGGCTCCGTGGCAGCTTAAAACAACGCTGAGGAGGCAGCGCACGGCATCAAGGGGATAGGAATGACAGCTGTGCTGTGTCCCATTACGAAGGAAATTCGCACCTCCGGAACGGTTTAACGGTATAAAGGGACACATTTTTAGTGTTTACTTCGGTGTTTGCAAGGAGCATAATTAAAAGAGCAACCTTTTCCTTTTGCATCCTTAGTGCTGCACAACATGGCTCTTTCAGCTACAAACGTCTTGGGGGGGGGGGGTTAAAGGTTTCCTTTCAACTTGCTCCAATCAGGCTTCGGCCTACACTCTGTTCCTCTGCTCCTCCTGCTGTCCCTGGGC
The DNA here is from genome assembly GCF_032444005.1 of Ranitomeya imitator. Classification (NCBI taxonomy): domain Eukaryota; kingdom Metazoa; phylum Chordata; class Amphibia; order Anura; family Dendrobatidae; genus Ranitomeya; species Ranitomeya imitator. The sequence goes on from NC_091282.1 coordinate 574,142,160, forward strand.
TCTAACACCGCCAGTTGGTGCCTGGAAGTGCTGTGTGCACAGTCAACAGTCGCTCCTCTGTTATTGGGGTTCAGTAACGTCAGCTGATCCCCAGCTGTGTGTGCGGCAATACCTCCAATCTGCTCCTCCTGCTGTCCCTGGGCTCTAACACCGCCAGTTGGTGCCTGGAAGTGCTGTGTGCACAGTCAACAGTCGCTCCTCTGTTATTGGGGTTCAGTAACGTCAGCTGATCCCCAGCTGTGTGTGCGGCAATACCTCCAATCTGCTCCTCCTGCTGTCCCTGGGCTCTAACACCGCCAGTTGGTGCCTGGAAGTGCTGTGTGCACAGTCAACAGTCGCTCCTCTGTTATTGGGGTTCAGTAACGTCAGCTGATCCCCAGCTGTGTATCCGGCAACGTGTCATGCGACCGCCACGCTGGCACAACTAAAATGTAAGGGGACCTGTCCCCCCCCCCCCCTAGGCGTTTGTTACTGAAAGAGCCACCATGTGCAGCACTAATACTGCACAAGGGAAAGGTCGCTCTTGAAATTATGCTCCTTGCAAACGCTGAACTACACACTCATGTAATGTGTCCCCTCACACCGTCCAACCGTCCCGGAGGTGGGACTTTCCTTTGTAATGTGACACAGCACAGCCGTCATTGCTACCCCCTTGGCACCGTGCGCTGCCTCCTTAGCGTTGTTTGATTCCGTCATGGACCCTGCGCTGTTATGTTATCCCTTGGCCATGCACAGTTTGCGCTGCCCGTCCTCTGACATCATTTGTTGTCGTCCTGGCTGCGCCTGTGCGTCCACGCTGCCCGAAATCACACCTCGCAGTGTCGTCTAATGTGATCCCACAGTGGGCCTGGTATCCATGGCCATGCGCAGTGCATATACTAGCCTCTCACTCCCCTTCTTCACGCTTCTTCAGACTAGGCGGCGTCAGCTGATCCCTAATAGCATGCCACGGCCGTGACGCCGCACAGTCTGAAGAAGCAGGAAGGAGGTGAGTGAGAGGCGATGATATGCACTGCGCATGCCCATGGATCCCTGGCCCGCAGTGGGACTACATTAGATGACACTGCAAGGTTGGATCTCGGGCAGCTTGGACGCACAGGCACTGCCAGCCTGACACCTACATGATGTCAGAAGACGGGCACCGCTAACTGTGCATGGCCAAGGGATAACATTACAGTGCGGGCTCCGTGACAGAACCAAACAACGTTGAGGAGGTGGTGCCCGGCACCAAGGGGGTTGGAATGACGGCTGTGCTGTGTCACATTACAAAGGAAAGTCCCACTTCCGGGATGGTTTGACGGTGTGAGGGGACACATTATATGAGTGTGTACTTCAGCGTTTGCAAGGAGCATAATTTTCGGAGCCACCATTTTCCATGTGCAGTATTACTGCTGTACAAGATGGCTCTTTCAGCAACAAATGCCTGGGGGGGGGGGTTAAAGGTTCCCTTTCAACTTGCTCCACTGCAGGCTTCGGCCTACACTCTGCTCCTCTTTGATTCCCTGGGTTTCAACACTGTCAGTTGCCACCTGGAAGTGTTGTCTACACAGAAAAAAACACTAGGTGATGTGTCAGTGGGGTTCAGCACCGCCAGCTGTTCCCCTGCTGTGTAGTCGGCAACGTGTCCAGCACAAGCCACGCTGGCACAACAGAACAAAAGCTGCCACCAGTGCAGGCTTCGGCCTACACTCTGCTCCTCTCCTCCTCCTGCTGACCCTGGGCTCAAACACCGCTAGTTTTTGCCCGGAAGTGCTAGCTGCACAGAGAAAAACACCAGCCAATGTGTTAGTGGGGTTCAGCAACGCCAGCTGTTCCCCTGCTGTGTAGCCGGCAACGTGACCTGCAAACGCCATGCAGGCACAGGAACTGAAATTAAAAGGGAACCTGGCCCCACCCCCCCAGGTGTTTCTATGTATAACAGCCACCTAGTACAGCAGTACTGCTGCATTTGTACAAGGTGGCTGACTTTTTCTCCTTGCCCACGTGGAACTCAACACGTACAAAATGTGTCTCATTGAGACCATTCCACTGTCCCTGAGGTGTGACTTTCCTTTGTAATGATACGCAGCACCCCCCTTGGTAGCGTTTCCCGTCTTTTGTCATCATGGTTAGCTGGCTGCGCCTGTGCATCCGCCCTGCTAGAAACAACGCCCCTCGTTGTCATATTTATTTTGTCAGCGAGGGTGTGGTTTATGGGCACGAGCAGTGCATATGTTCGCCTGTCTTAACTCATCTCCTTCCGCCTTCTTCAGACTGTGCGGCCTCCTGGCCGTGGTAGGCGATAAGGGATCAGCTGAGGCCGCCCAGTCTGGAGCCGGTGTAAGGACATGTGTAAGCGGCAAACCTATTTACTGCACAAGGCCACGAATCCCAGCCACGTAGTGTGATTGTTTGAAAACACACTGTGGGTCTGGGATTCATGTCCATCGCTAACCGCAACGGCCGACATGAAATGAGGTCAGAAGACAGGAAGCGCTCACAGCGCATGGCCAAGGGATCACAATAGCGCAGACTCCTGTACAGCAAATAACAACGCTCAGGAATCTGCGCCCAGTACCTAGGTGCAAATTTTGACACCTGTGCTGCGTCTCGTTAAAAAGACAAGTCACGCCTCCACAACTGTTTGACAGTATAATGGGCTAAATAGTGTACGTGTTTTAGTCAGCGTGTGCAAGGAGCAAAACAAATAGAGCAACCTTTTACTTGTGCAGCATTAATGCTGCACAAGGTGTGGCTCTTGTACCTTGCAACACCTGAGGGGGGGGTTAAAGGTAACCTTTGAAATTGGTTCAACCAGGCTTCGGCCTACACTCTGCTCCTCTACTCCTCCTGCTGACCCTGGGCTCAAACACCGCTAGTTTTTGCCCGGAAATGCTAGCTGCACAGAGAAAAACACCAGCCAATGTGTTAGTGGGGTTCAGCACCGCCAGCTGTTCCCCTGCTGTGTAGTCGGCAACGTGTCCAGCACAAGCCACGCTGGCACAACCGACCAAAAGCTGCCACCAGTGCAGGCTTCGGCCTACACTTTGCTCCTCTCCTCCTCCTGCTGACCCTGGGCTCAAACAACGCCAGTTTCTGCCCGGACATGCAATCTGCACAGAGAAAAACACCAGTCAATGTGTCAGTGGGGTTCAGCAACGCCAGCTGTTCCCCTGCTGTGTAGCTTGCAACGTGACCTGCAAACGCCACGCAGGCACATGAACTGAAATTGAAGGGAGCCTGCCCCCCACCCACAGGTGTTTCTATGTATATCAGCCACCTTGTACAGCAGTACTGCTGCATTTGTACGAGGTGGCTGACTTTTTCTCCTTGCCCACGTGGAACTCAACACGTACAAAATGTGTCTCATTAGAGACCATTACAATGTCCCTGAGGTGTGACTTTCCTTTGTAATGACACGCAGCACCACCCTTGTTAGCGCTGCCCGTCTTTTGACATCATTGGTTAGCTGGCTGCGCCTGTGCATCTCCCCTGCTCGAAACAACGGCCCTCGGTGTCTTATTTTTTTGGACAGCGAGGGTGTGATTGATGGGCATGTGCAGTGCATATGTTTGCCTGTGTTCACTCATCTCCTTCCGCCTTCTTCAGACTGGGTGTCCTCATGGCCGCGGCAGGCGATAAGGGATCAGATGAGGCCGCCCAGTCTGAAGCAGGTGTAAGGACATGTGTGAGCGGCAAACATATTTAGTGCACCAGGGCACGAATCCCAGCACCGCAGTGTGATTTTTTAAAAACACACTGTGGGTCTGGGATTCATGTCCATCGCTAACCGCAACGGCCGACATGAAATGAGGTCAGAAGACAGGAAGCGCTCACAGCGCATGGCCAAGGGATCACAATAGCGCAGACTCCTGTACAGCAAATAACAACGCTCAGGAATCTGCGCCCAGTACCTAGGTGCAAATTTTGACACCTGTGCTGCGTCTCGTTAAAAAGACAAGTCACGCCTCCACAACTGTTTGACAGTATAATGGGCTAAATAGTGTACGTGTTTTAGTCAGCGTGTGCAAGGAGCAAAACAAATAGAGCAACCTTTTACTTGTGCAGCATTAATGCTGCACAAGGTGTGGCTCTTGTACCTTGCAACACCTGAGGGGGGGGTTAAAGGTAACCTTTGAAATTGGTTCAACTAGGCTTCGGCCTACACTCTGCTCCTCTACTCCTCCTGCTGACCCTGGGCTCAAACACCGCTAGTTTTTGCCCGGAAATGCTAGCTGCACAGAGAAAAACACCAGCCAATGTGTTAGTGGGGTTCAGCACCGCCAGCTGTTCCCCTGCTGTGTAGTCGGCAACGTGTCCAGCACAAGCCACGCTGGCACAACCGACCAAAAGCTGCCACCAGTGCAGGCTTCGGCCTACACTTTGCTCCTCTCCTCCTCCTGCTGACCCTGGGCTCAAACAACGCCAGTTTCTGCCCGGACATGCTAGCTGCACAGAGAAAAACACCAGCCAATGTGTTAGTGGGGTTCAGCACCGCCTGCTGTTCCCCCGCTGTGTAGCCGGCATCGTGTCCAGCACAAGCCACGCTGGCACAACCGACCAAAAGCTGCCACCAGTGCAGGCTTCGGCCTACACTTTGCTCCTCTCCTCCTCCTGCTGACCCTGGGCTCAAACAACGCCAGTTTCTGCCCGGACATGCTAGCTGCACAGAGAAAAACACCAGCCAATGTGTTAGTGGGGTTCAGCAACGCCAGCTGTTCCCCTGCTGTGTAGCTTGCAACGTGACCTGCAAACGCCACGCAGGCACATGAACTGAAATTGAAGGGAGCCTGCCCCCCACCCACAGGTGTTTCTATGTATATCAGCCACCTTGTACAGCAGTACTGCTGCATTTGTACGAGGTGGCTGACTTTTTCTCCTTGCCCACGTGGAACTCAACACGTACAAAATGTGTCTCATTAGAGACCATTACAATGTCCCTGAGGTGTGACTTTCCTTTGTAATGACACGCAGCACCCCCATTGTTAGCGCTGCCCGTCTCCTGACATCATTGGTTGGCTGGCTGTGCCTGTGCGTCCCCCCTGCCCGACACAACGCCCCCCGTTGTCTCATATATTTTGACTGCGAGGGTGTGATTGATGGGCACGAGCAGTGCATATGTTCCCCTGTTTTCACTCCCCTCCTTCCGCCTTCTTCTGACTGTGCGGCCTCATGGCCGCGGCATGCGATAAGGGATCAGCTGAGGCCGCCCAGTCTGAAGCAGGTGTAAGGACATGTGTGAGCGGCGAACATATTTACTGCACAAGGCCACGAATCCCAGCACCGCAGTGTGACTTTAGGAAAAGCCACTGTGGGTCTGGGATTTATGGCCATCGTTAACCGCACCGGCCAACATGAAATGAGGTCATGAGACGGCCTGCACTAACAGGGTATTGCCAAGGGATAACACAAGAGCGCAGACTCCTGTACAGCAAATAACAACGCTCAGGAATCTGCGCCCAGTACCTAGGTGCAAATTTTGACACCTGTGCTGCGTCTCGTTAAAAAGACAAGTCACGCCTCCACAACTGTTTGACAGTATAATGGGCTAAATAGTGTACGTGTTTAATTCAGCGTGTGCAAGGAGCAAAATTAAATAGAGCAACCTTTGACTTGTGCATCATTAATGCTGTTCAAGGTGTGGCTCTTGTACCTTGCAACACCTGAGGGGGGGGTTAAAGGTAACCTTTGAAATTGGTTCAACTAGGCTTCGGCCTACACTCTGCTCCTCTACTCCTCCTGCTGACCCTGGGCTCAAACACCGCTAGTTTTTGCCCGGAAATGCTAGCTGCACAGAGAAAAACACCAGCCAATGTGTTAGTGGGGTTCAGCACCGCCAGCTGTTCCCCTGCTGTGTAGTCGGCAACGTGTCCAGCACAAGCCACGCTGGCACAACAGAACAAAAGCTGCCACCAGTGCAGGCTTCGGCCTACACTTTGCTCCTCTCCTCCTCCTCCTGCTGACCCTGGGCTCTAACACCGCTAGTTTTTGCCCGGACATGCAATCTGCACAGAGAAAAACACCAGTCAATGTGTCAGTGGGGTTCAGCAACGCCAGCTGTTCCCCTGCTGTGTAGCTTGCAACGTGACCTGCAAACGCCACGCAGGCACATGAACTGAAATTGAAGGGAGCCTGCCCCCCACCCCCCCAGGTGTTTCTATGTATAACAGCCACCTTGTACAGCAGTACTGCTGCATTTGTACAAGGTGGCTGACTTTTTCTCCTTGCACACGTGGAACTCAACAAGTACAAAATGTGTCTCATTACAGACCATTACAATGTCCCTGAGGTGTGACTTTCCTTTTTAATGACACGCAGCACCCCCATTGTTAGCGCTGCCCGTCTCCTGACATCATTGGTTGGCTGGCTGTGCCTGTGCGTCCCCCCTGCCCGACACAACGCCCCCCGTTGTCTCATATATTTTGACTGCGAGGGTGTGATTGATGGGCACGAGCAGTGCATATGTTCCCCTGTTTTCACTCCCCTCCTTCCGCCTTCTTCTGACTGTGCGGCCTCATGGCCGCGGCATGCGATAAGGGATCAGCTGAGGCCGCCCAGTCTGAAGCAGGTGTAAGGACATGTGTGAGCGGCGAACATATTTACTGCACAAGGCCACGAATCCCAGCACCGCAGTGTGACTTTAGGAAAAGCCACTGTGGGTCTGGGATTTATGGCCATCGTTAACCGCACCGGCCAACATGAAATGAGGTCATGAGACGGCCTGCACTAACAGGGTATTGCCAAGGGATAACACAAGAGCGCAGACTCCTGTACAGCAAATAACAACGCTCAGGAATCTGCGCCCAGTACCTAGGTGCAAATTTTGACACCTGTGCTGCGTCTCGTTAAAAAGACAAGTCACGCCTCCACAACTGTTTGACAGTATAATGGGCTAAATAGTGTACGTGTTTAATTCAGCGTGTGCAAGGAGCAAAATTAAATAGAGCAACCTTTGACTTGTGCATCATTAATGCTGTTCAAGGTGTGGCTCTTGTACCTTGCAACACCTGAGGGGGGGGTTAAAGGTAACCTTTGAAATTGGTTCAACTAGGCTTCGGCCTACACTCTGCTCCTCTACTCCTCCTGCTGACCCTGGGCTCAAACACCGCTAGTTTTTGCCCGGAAATGCTAGCTGCACAGAGAAAAACACCAGCCAATGTGTTAGTGGGGTTCAGCACCGCCAGCTGTTCCCCTGCTGTGTAGTCGGCAACGTGTCCAGCACAAGCCACGCTGGCACAACAGAACAAAAGCTGCCACCAGTGCAGGCTTCGGCCTACACTTTGCTCCTCTCCTCCTCCTCCTGCTGACCCTGGGCTCTAACACCGCTAGTTTTTGCCCGGACATGCAATCTGCACAGAGAAAAACACCAGTCAATGTGTCAGTGGGGTTCAGCAACGCCAGCTGTTCCCCTGCTGTGTAGCTTGCAACGTGACCTGCAAACGCCACGCAGGCACATGAACTGAAATTGAAGGGAGCCTGCCCCCCACCCCCCCAGGTGTTTCTATGTATAACAGCCACCTTGTACAGCAGTACTGCTGCATTTGTACAAGGTGGCTGACTTTTTCTCCTTGCACACGTGGAACTCAACAAGTACAAAATGTGTCTCATTACAGACCATTACAATGTCCCTGAGGTGTGACTTTCCTTTTTAATGACACGCAGCACCCCCATTGTTAGCGCTGCCCGTCTCCTGACATCATTGGTTGGCTGGCTGTGCCTGTGCGTCCCCCCTGCCCGACACAACGCCCCCCGTTGTCTCATATATTTTGACTGCGAGGGTGTGATTGATGGGCACGAGCAGTGCATATGTTCCCCTGTTTTCACTCCCCTCCTTCCGCCTTCTTCTGACTGTGCGGCCTCATGGCCGCGGCATGCGATAAGGGATCAGCTGAGGCCGCCCAGTCTGAAGCAGGTGTAAGGACATGTGTGAGCGGCGAACATATTTACTGCACAAGGCCACGAATCCCAGCACCGCAGTGTGACTTTAGGAAAAGCCACTGTGGGTCTGGGATTTATGGCCATCGTTAACCGCACCGGCCAACATGAAATGAGGTCATGAGACGGCCTGCACTAACAGGGTATTGCCAAGGGATAACACAAGAGCGCAGTTTCCTGTACTGCAAATAACAACGGTAAGGAATCTGCGCACAGCACCTAGGTGTAAATTTGTACACCTGTGCTGCGTCTCCTTAAAAAGACTAGTAGTCACGCCTCCACTACTGTTTGACAGTATAATGGGCTAAATAGTGTACGTGTTTAATTCAGCGTGTGCAAGGAGCAAAATTAAATAGAGCAACCTTTGACTTGTGCATCATTAATGCTGTTCAAGGTGTGGCTCTTGTACCTTGCAACACCTGAGGGGGGGGGTTAAAGGTAACCTTGGAAATTGGTTCAACTAGGCTTCGGCCTACACTCTGCTCCTCTACTCCTCCTGCTGACCCTGGGCTCAAACACCGCTAGTTTTTGCCCGGAAATGCTAGCTGCACAGAGAAAAACACCAGCCAATGTGTTAGTGGGGTTCAGCACCGCCAGCTGTTCCCCCGCTGTGTAGCCGGCATCGTGTCCAGCACAAGCCACGCTGGCACAACCGACCAAAAGCTGCCACCAGTGCAGGCTTCGGCCTACACTTTGCTCCTCTCCTCCTCCTCCTGCTGACCCTGGGCTCTAACACCGCTAGTTTTTGCCCGGACATGCAATCTGCACAGAGAAAAACACCAGTCAATGTGTCAGTGGGGTTCAGCAACGCCAGCTGTTCCCCTGCTGTGTAGCTTGCAACGTGACCTGCAAACGCCACGCAGGCACATGAACTGAAATTGAAGGGAGCCTGCCCCCCACCCACAGGTGTTTCTATGTATAACAGCCACCTTGTACAGCAGTACTGCTGCATTTGTACGAGGTGGCTGACTTTTTCTCCTTGCCCACGTGGAACTCAACACGTACAAAATGTGTCTCATTAGAGACCATTACAATGTCCCTGAGGTGTGACTTTCCTTTGTAATGACACGCAGCACCACCCTTGTTAGCGCTGCCCGTCTTTTGACATCATTGGTTAGCTGGCTGCGCCTGTGCATCTCCCCTGCTCGAAACAACGGCCCTCGGTGTCTTATTTTTTTGGACAGCGAGGGTGTGATTGATGGGCATGTGCAGTGCATATGTTTGCCTGTGTTCACTCATCTCCTTCCGCCTTCTTCAGACTGGGTGTCCTCATGGCCTCGGCAGGCGATAAGGGATCAGATGAGGCCGTCCAGTCTGAAGCAGGTGTAAGGACATGTGTGAGCGGCAAACATATTTACTGCACCAGGGCACGAATCCCAGCACCGCAGTGTGATTTTTTAAAAACACACTGTGGGTCTGGGATTCATGTCCATCGCTAACCGCAACGGCCAACATGAAATGAGGTCATAAGACAGGAAGCGCTCACAGCGCATGGCCAAAGGATCACAAGAGCGCAGACTCCTGTACAGCAACTAACAACGCTCAGGAAGCTGCGCCCATGCAAAAAGGTGTTTTCGACACCTGTGCTGCTTTTCTTTAAAAAGACAAGTCACGCCTCCACTACTGTTAAACAGTATAATGGGCTAAATAGTCTACGTGTTGCATTCAGCTTGTGCAAGTAGACAAATTAATAGAGCAACCTTTTACTTGTGCAGCATTAATGCTGCAGAAGGAGTGGCTCTTGTTCTTTGTAACACCTGAGGGGGGGTTAAAGGTAACCTTTGAAATTGGTTCAACTAGGCTTCGGCCTACACTCTGCTCCTCTCCTCCTCCTGCTGACCCTGGGCTCTAACAACGCTAGTTTTTGCCCGGAAATGCTAGCTGCACAGAGAAAAACACCAGCCAATGTGTTAGTGGGGTTCAGCAACGCCAGCTGTTCCCCCGCTGTGTAGCCGGCATCGTGTCCAGCACAAGCCACGCTGGCACAACCGACCAAAAGCTGCCACCAGTGCAGGCTTCGGCCTACACTTTGCTCCTCTCCTCCTCCTCCTGCTGACCCTGGGCTCAAACACCGCTAGTTTTTGCCCGGAAATGCTAGCTGCACAGAGAAAAACACCAGCCAATGTGTTAGTGGGGTTCAGCAACGCCAGCTGTTCCCCCGCTGTGTAGCCGGCATCGTGTCCAGCACAAGCCACGCTGGCACAACCGACCAAAAGCTGCCACCAGTGCAGGCTTCGGCCTACACTTTGCTCCTCTCCTCCTCCTCCTGCTGACCCTGGGCTCAAACACCGCTAGTTTTTGCCCGGAAATGCTAGCTGCACAGAGAAAAACACCAGCCAATGTGTTAGTGGGGTTCAGCACCGCCAGCTGTTCCCCTGCTGTGCAGCTTGCAACGTGACCTGCAAACGCCACGCAGGCACATGAACTGAAATTGAAGGGAGCCTGGCCCCCACCCCCAGGTGTTTCTATGTATAACAGCCACCTTGTACAGCAGTACTGCTGCATTTGTACAAGGTGGCTGATGTTTTCTCCTTGCCCACGTGGAACTCAACACGTACAAAATGTGTCTCTTTGAGACCATTCCACTGTCCCTGAGGTGTGACTTTCCTTTCTAATGATACGCAGCACCCCCCTTGGTAGCGCTTCCCGTCTTCTGACATCATTGGTTGGCTACTTGCGCCTGTTCGTCCGCCCTGCCTGAATAAAATGCTCCTCGTTGTCTTAATTATTTTGACTGCGAGGGTGTGATTGATGGGCACGAGCAGTGCATATCTTCGCCTGTCTTAACTCATCTCCTTCAGCCTTCTTCAGACTGTGCAGCCTCATGGCCGCGGCATGCAAGAAGGGATCAGCAGAGGCCGCCCAGTCTGAAGCAGGTGTAAGGACGTGTGTGAGCGGCCAAAATATTTACTGCTCAAGGCCACGAATCCCAGCACCGCAGTGTGGCTTTATGAAAAGACACTGTGGGTCTGGGATTTATGGCCATCGTTAACCGCACCGGCCAACATGAAATGATGTCATAAGATGGGCAGCGCTAACAGGGCATTGCCAAGGGATAACACAAGAGCGCAGACTCCTGTACAGCAAATAACAACGCTCAGGAAGCTGCTCCAAGCACCAAGGCGTTATTTTGGACACCTGTGCTGCGTCTCATCAAAAAACCAAGTCACGCATCCACTACAGTTTGACTGTAGAATGGGGTAAATTGTGTATGTCTTTCATTCAGCGTGTGCAAGTAGACAAATTAATAGAGCAACCTTTCACTTGTGCAGCATTAATACTGCACAAGGTGTGTCTCTTGTACTTTGTAACACCTGAGGGGGGGGTTAAAGGTTTCCTTTGAAATTGGTTCAACTAAGCTTCGGCCTACACTCTGCTCCTCTCCTCCTCCTCCTGCTTCAACACGGGCTCTAACATCGCTAGTTTTTGCCCGCAAGTGCTAGCTGCACAGAGAAAAACACACGCCATTGTGTTAGTGGGGTTCAGCAACGCCAGCTGTTCCCCCAGTGTGTAGCCGGCAAAGTGTCCTGCAAACGCAACGCAGACACAAAGCTGCCTCCAGTGCAGGCTTCGGCCTACACTCATCTCCCCCTGCTTACCCTTTGCTCCAACACCGCTAGTTGGGGCTCTAGGAAGACAATCTTTAATAGGCAAGGCAACGCATCCGGGTTCCAGCACCGCCAGCTGGTTCTCGGCAGTGTTCTTGTCACAGGTACTCCCTCGTGCCAAGCCTGGTTTCAGCACCGTCAGCTGTTTCCGGGTTGTGTCAACTTCACTGAGACACCTATGCTTGCCTCGTCGTGGTGCGGTCGGGTTAGCCAACTCCAGGGTGCCTCCAGTTTAGGAGCTTCCTATGTGGGCTGCGTGAACTGGTAGTCAAGGCTGGTTCTGTAGTGCCAGTAGGCCCAGCTCCCCCTGTAGGACTGTTGGGGTTCGGTAACTGCGGCTGCCTCGCGGCCTAGCTGTTCTCTCCTCTCCTGTGGACCTTCGGGTCCACCACCTGGTTCCAGCACCGTCAGCTGGTTCCGGGCCGAGCCTTTGGCTTAGGTGCCTCCTCCTGGGTATCCGAGTTCCGCCAACGCCAGGCGGTCCTTGGTAGTGCTTTTAAGCGCGGGCACCTACAGCTTAGTAACCGGGTTCCAGCACCGTCAGCTGGTCCTCGGTCGTGCCATTGGCTCTTGCACACTGGGGCAACGCATCCGGGTTCCAGCACCGCCAGCTGGTTCTCGGCAGTGTTTTTGTCACAGGTACTCCCTCGTGCCAAGCCTGGTTTCAGCACCGTCAGCTGTTTCCGGGTTGTGTCAAGCTCACTGAGACACCTATGCTTGCCTCGTCGTGGTGCGGTCGGGTTAGCCAACTCCAGGGTGCCTCCAGTTTAGGAGCTTCCTATGTGGGCTGCGTGAACTGGTAGTCAAGGCTGGTTCTGTAGTGCCAGTAGGCCCAGCTCCCCCTGTAGGACTGTTGGGGTTCGGTAACTGCGGCTGCCTCGCGGCCTAGCTGTTCTCTCCTCTCCTGTGGACCTTCGGGTCCACCACCTGGTTCCAGCACCGTCAGCTGGTTCCGGGCCGAGCCTTTGGCTTAGGTGCCTCCTCCTGGGTATCCGAGTTCCGCCAACGCCAGGCGGTCCTTGGTAGTGCTTTTAAGCGCGGGCACCTACAGCTTAGTAACCGGGTTCCAGCACCGTCAGCTGGTCCTCGGTCGTGCCATTGGCTCTTGCACACTGGGGCAACGCATCCGGGTTCCAGCACCGCCAGCTGGTTCTCGGCAGTGTTTTTGTCACAGGTACTCCCTCGTGCCAAGCCTGGTTTCAGCACCGTCAGCTGTTTCCGGGTTGTGTCAAGCTCACTGAGACACCTATGCTTGCCTCGTCGTGGTGCGGTCGGGTTAGCCAACTCCAGGGTGCCTCCAGTTTAGGAGCTTCCTATGTGGGCTGCGTGAACTGGTAGTCAAGGCTGGTTCTGTAGTGCCAGTAGGCCCAGCTCCCCCTGTAGGACTGTTGGGGTTCGGTAACTGCGGCTGCCTCGCGGCCTAGCTGTTCTCTCCTCTCCTGTGGACCTTCGGGTCCACCACCTGGTTCCAGCACCGTCAGCTGGTTCCGGGCCGAGCCTTTGGCTTAGGTGCCTCCTCCTGGGTATCCGAGTTCCGCCAACGCCAGGCGGTCCTTGGTAGTGCTTTTAAGCGCGGGCACCTACAGCTTAGTAACCGGGTTCCAGCACCGTCAGCTGGTCCTCGGTCGTGCCATTGGCTCTTGCACACTGGGGCAACGCATCCGGGTTCCAGCACCGCCAGCTGGTTCTCGGCAGTGTTTTTGTCACAGGTACTCCCTCGTGCCAAGCCTGGTTTCAGCACCGTCAGCTGTTTCCGGGTTGTGTCAAGCTCACTGAGACACCTATGCTTGCCTCGTCGTGGTGCGGTCGGGTTAGCCAACTCCAGGGTGCCTCCAGTTTAGGAGCTTCCTATGTGGGCTGCGTGAACTGGTAGTCAAGGCTGGTTCTGTAGTGCCAGTAGGCCCAGCTCCCCCTGTAGGACTGTTGGGGTTCGGTAACTGCGGCTGCCTCGCGGCCTAGCTGTTCTCTCCTCTCCTGTGGACCTTCGGGTCCACCACCTGGTTCCAGCACCGTCAGCTGGTTCCGGGCCGAGCCTTTGGCTTAGGTGCCTCCTCCTGGGTATCCGAGTTCCGCCAACGCCAGGCGGTCCTTGGTAGTGCTTTTAAGCGCGGGCACCTACAGCTTAGTAACCGGGTTCCAGCACCGTCAGCTGGTCCTCGGTCGTGCCATTGGCTCTTGCACACTGGGGCAACGCATCCGGGTTCCAGCACCGCCAGCTGGTTCTCGGCAGTGTTTTTGTCACAGGTACTCCCTCGTGCCAAGCCTGGTTTCAGCACCGTCAGCTGTTTCCGGGTTGTGTCAAGCTCACTGAGACACCTATGCTTGCCTCGTCGTGGTGCGGTCGGGTTAGCCAACTCCAGGGTGCCTCCAGTTTAGGAGCTTCCTATGTGGGCTGCGTGAACTGGTAGTCAAGGCTGGTTCTGTAGTGCCAGTAGGCCCAGCTCCCCCTGTAGGACTGTTGGGGTTCGGTAACTGCGGCTGCCTCGCGGCCTAGCTGTTCTCTCCTCTCCTGTGGACCTTCGGGTCCACCACCTGGTTCCAGCACCGTCAGCTGGTTCCGGGCCGAGCCTTTGGCTTAGGTGCCTCCTCCTGGGTATCCGAGTTCCGCCAACGCCAGGCGGTCCTTGGTAGTGCTTTTAAGCGCGGGCACCTACAGCTTAGTAACCGGGTTCCAGCACCGTCAGCTGGTCCTCGGTCGTGCCATTGGCTCTTGCACACTGGGGCAACGCATCCGGGTTCCAGCACCGCCAGCTGGTTCTCGGCAGTGTTTTTGTCACAGGTACTCCCTCGTGCCAAGCCTGGTTTCAGCACCGTCAGCTGTTTCCGGGTTGTGTCAAGCTCACTGAGACACCTATGCTTGCCTCGTCGTGGTGCGGTCGGGTTAGCCAACTCCAGGGTGCCTCCAGTTTAGGAGCTTCCTATGTGGGCTGCGTGAACTGGTAGTCAAGGCTGGTTCTGTAGTGCCAGTAGGCCCAGCTCCCCCTGTAGGACTGTTGGGGTTCGGTAACTGCGGCTGCCTCGCGGCCTAGCTGTTCTCTCCTCTCCTGTGGACCTTCGGGTCCACCACCTGGTTCCAGCACCGTCAGCTGGTTCCGGGCCGAGCCTTTGGCTTAGGTGCCTCCTCCTGGGTATCCGAGTTCCGCCAACGCCAGGCGGTCCTTGGTAGTGCTTTTAAGCGCGGGCACCTACAGCTTAGTAACCGGGTTCCAGCACCGTCAGCTGGTCCTCGGTCGTGCCATTGGCTCTTGCACACTGGGGCAACGCATCCGGGTTCCAGCACCGCCAGCTGGTTCTCGGCAGTGTTTTTGTCACAGGTACTCCCTCGTGCCAAGCCTGGTTTCAGCACCGTCAGCTGTTTCCGGGTTGTGTCAAGCTCACTGAGACACCTATGCTTGCCTCGTCGTGGTGCGGTCGGGTTAGCCAACTCCAGGGTGCCTCCAGTTTAGGAGCTTCCTATGTGGGCTGCGTGAACTGGTAGTCAAGGCTGGTTCTGTAGTGCCAGTAGGCCCAGCTCCCCCTGTAGGACTGTTGGGGTTCGGTAACTGCGGCTGCCTCGCGGCCTAGCTGTTCTCTCCTCTCCTGTGGACCTTCGGGTCCACCACCTGGTTCCAGCACCGTCAGCTGGTTCCGGGCCGAGCCTTTGGCTTAGGTGCCTCCTCCTGGGTATCCGAGTTCCGCCAACGCCAGGCGGTCCTTGGTAGTGCTTTTAAGCGCGGGCACCTACAGCTTAGTAACCGGGTTCCAGCACCGTCAGCTGGTCCTCGGTCGTGCCATTGGCTCTTGCACACTGGGGCAACGCATCCGGGTTCCAGCACCGCCAGCTGGTTCTCGGCAGTGTTTTTGTCACAGGTACTCCCTCGTGCCAAGCCTGGTTTCAGCACCGTCAGCTGTTTCCGGGTTGTGTCAAGCTCACTGAGACACCTATGCTTGCCTCGTCGTGGTGCGGTCGGGTTAGCCAACTCCAGGGTGCCTCCAGTTTAGGAGCTTCCTATGTGGGCTGCGTGAACTGGTAGTCAAGGCTGGTTCTGTAGTGCCAGTAGGCCCAGCTCCCCCTGTAGGACTGTTGGGGTTCGGTAACTGCGGCTGCCTCGCGGCCTAGCTGTTCTCTCCTCTCCTGTGGACCTTCGGGTCCACCACCTGGTTCCAGCACCGTCAGCTGGTTCCGGGCCGAGCCTTTGGCTTAGGTGCCTCCTCCTGGGTATCCGAGTTCCGCCAACGCCAGGCGGTCCTTGGTAGTGCTTTTAAGCGCGGGCACCTACAGCTTAGTAACCGGGTTCCAGCACCGTCAGCTGGTCCTCGGTCGTGCCATTGGCTCTTGCACACTGGGGCAACGCATCCGGGTTCCAGCACCGCCAGCTGGTTCTCGGCAGTGTTTTTGTCACAGGTACTCCCTCGTGCCAAGCCTGGTTTCAGCACCGTCAGCTGTTTCCGGGTTGTGTCAAGCTCACTGAGACACCTATGCTTGCCTCGTCGTGGTGCGGTCGGGTTAGCCAACTCCAGGGTGCCTCCAGTTTAGGAGCTTCCTATGTGGGCTGCGTGAACTGGTAGTCAAGGCTGGTTCTGTAGTGCCAGTAGGCCCAGCTCCCCCTGTAGGACTGTTGGGGTTCGGTAACTGCGGCTGCCTCGCGGCCTAGCTGTTCTCTCCTCTCCTGTGGACCTTCGGGTCCACCACCTGGTTCCAGCACCGTCAGCTGGTTCCGGGCCGAGCCTTTGGCTTAGGTGCCTCCTCCTGGGTATCCGAGTTCCGCCAACGCCAGGCGGTCCTTGGTAGTGCTTTTAAGCGCGGGCACCTACAGCTTAGTAACCGGGTTCCAGCACCGTCAGCTGGTCCTCGGTCGTGCCATTGGCTCTTGCACACTGGGGCAACGCATCCGGGTTCCAGCACCGCCAGCTGGTTCTCGGCAGTGTTCTTGTCACAGGTACTCCCTCGTGCCAAGCCTGGTTTCAGCACCGTCAGCTGTTTCCGGGTTGTGTCAACTTCACTGAGACGCCTATGCTTGCCCCGTCGTGGTGCGGTCGAGTTAGCCAACTCCAGGGTGCCTCCAGTTTAGGAGCTTCCTATGTGGGCTGCGTGAACTGGTAGTCAAGGCTGGTTATGTAGTGCCAGTAGGCCCAGCTCCCCCTGTAGGACTGTTGGGGTTCGGTAACTGCGGCTGCCTCGCGGCCTAGCTGTTCTCTCCTCTCCTGTGGGCCTTCGGGTCCACCACCTGGTTCCAGCACCGTCAGCTGGTTCTCGGCAGTGTCTTTTGCTCTTGTACCTTCTGCTCCCCATCCTGGTTCCAGTACCGTCAGCTGGTTCCGGGCAGAGCCTTTGGCTTAGGTGCCTCCTTCTGGGTATCCAAGTTCCACCAACGTCAGGTGGTCCTTGGTAGTGCTTTCAGGCACGGGTACCTCCTGCTTAGTAACCGGGTTCCAGTAACGTCAGCTGGTCCTCGGTAGTTCCATTGGCTCTTGGACCTTCGGCTACCCATCCGGGTTCCAGTACCGTCAGCTGGTTCTCGGCAGTGTCTTTTGCTCTTGTACCTTCTGCTCCCCATCCTGGTTCCAGTAACGTCAGCTGGTTCCGGGCAGAGCCTTTGGCTTAGGTGCCTCCTTCTGGGTATCCGAGTTCCGTCAACGTCAGGCGGTCCTTGGTAGTGCTTTTTAGCACGGGTACCTCCTGCTTAGTAACCGGGTTCCAGTAACGTCAGCTGGTCCTCGGTAGTTCCATAGGCTCTTGAACCTTCGGGTAGCCATCCGAGTTCCAGTTCCATCAGCTGGTTCTTGGCATTTTCTCAGCCTTCTTGTACCTTCTGCTACATTTCCAAGTTGAAGACCCTAACGTCGACGACCCGGAAGACCACCACGATGACGACGACACGGAAGACCACCCCGATGACGACGACGACGACGGCGGAGATGACGACACTGGAGACGACGACCCTGGAGACGACAACATGGAAGACCGAGAAGCAGAAGAACAAGAGGCTGCAGAACAAAGAGCAGAAGAACATTAAGCATAAGACTTAATATCAGAGCAAAAGATATTATCTAAATTATATGCAGAAGAAGACTAAGCAGTGTATGGGGGTGAGTCCGTTCCTCCTCGTGGTGCCCCTGGATAAAGCCTGATGCTGCAGGCCAAACTGAACGCGGACAAATGTAACTTTTGTGACTGGCAGAACGGAAGGTGTAATCTTCAAACTTTTATAGATAACAACTACGGGAATGCCTGTCACAAATGAGAATATGATGAAGAAGTAGAATAGGAAGAATAATAACAGTGGAATAAAAAGAATATGTAGAATAAGAAGAATAATAATAGTTGAATAAAATGAATATGAAGAATGTAATAAAAAAAAAAAAATAGGTAGAAGATGAAGAAGAAGATGAATAAGGTGAAGAAGTTGATGTCAAAGATGCTGATGATGATGAAGATGAAAGTGTGGGAAAAGAAAAAAAAAAAGAAAAAAAAGAAGGGGAAGGGCGTGGAATAGTGAAACATCAATATCTGACAAAATAAAAAAAAAATTTACATAGTCAATATCTTTGTCACTCCGAACGTCTTAAAAAAAAACAAAAAACATGCTATTCTATTTGATTGGGATAAACCTCTATGACTTTAATGTCTCCGCCACCTCCCCAAATACATCCGGCATTATTCTTAGTTGTTTTCCTTCATGTAGAATGAACCTACAAGGAAAGAAAGGGTTTATTTTAATTCCGATATTTTGGTCCCATTGACTTGCATTGGGATCGGGTATCGGTATCGGCGATATCCGATATTTTTTGAATATCGGCCGATCCAAACCGATACCGATACTTTCCGATATCGGAAGGTATCGCTCAACACTAGTACTGACACTTATCTCCTGACAGGCAGTGTGGGAGAGTAGGAGAGCTGAGAGAAGGATTTGTAATGTGACGCAGCTAAACTCAGCTGCACTGCCTCTTCCCCCACAAGAAACTTATCTGAAAGCTGTTGGTCATCTGTGCTTTCTAATCATGCAGAAGGTTAGACTATCGCAATCACTGAGAAACCTGCTCTAAACTGTTGTATGTGTTCTTTCTTTTCAGTGTTATTGCCTGCTAATGATTGGACAGTATCGTAGACGGAGAAGACGTGCACACCTCCAGTGAAAACTATCTGATAACACCCACTTGAGCATAAGTTAACTTTTTTTGTGCTAAACACATTGATTGCTAATATCTCCACAATGGAGAGGCAAAATAAAATAAAACACAAAACATTTCATTCTCCTCTGAAGCCACTATTACATCCTATGTCTAGTTAAACATGAAAAATTTGGTGAAAGGTCCTCTTTAAAGTCAATAGTGATAATACAACAAATGCATTAGCCCCTTCACAACCTTTAACATATGCATACGCCCAGGTTGGTAAGTACCGCAACCACAGATTTTTTTTACCGAATATAGTCAGGGTTTATATTCATTTTATATCTTTTTTTTTTCTTTCTAGATTTTCTTTTTCTTTCCCTCTAAGTAAGTATGAGCTCTTAGTGTTATCACTGCTGGCCACATCACAAGCAGGTTGGGAAAAACTGTTCCTCGAGAACACTTTGCCTTTGCATTCTTTTACTTAATTTCAGTGTTTTCCCTCTTTAGTGTATGCTGAGGTGGCTAAATGGTTTTCCTTGCACCCATAGCTTTATATAAAGGCAAAATAAAGATCAACTCATGATGATCAGAAGGAAGGATAAAGGGGATATTTAATCAGAAATAGGTTTATTATTTTAAATCTTGTTTTTTATGTTAAAAAATATTTTTTCCCATATAATTATTAAATGGAATCTGTCAGCAGGTTTTTACTATGTAATATGAGAGGTCGTGATCCCCACCCTGTTTTTTGTTTTTTATTTATCTACTATATAATTGTCTTAGGGTCACTTCTGTCTGTCTGTCTGTCCTTCTGTCATGGTTATTCATTCGCTGATTGGTCTCGGCAGCTGCCTGTCATGGCTGCCGCGACCAATCAGTGACGGGCACAGTCCGGAAGAAAATGGCCGCTCCTTACTCCCCGCAGTCAGTGCCTGTCGCCCGCATGCATAGTCCCCTCCGGTCACCGCTAACACAGGGTTAATGCCGGCGGTAACGGACCACGTTACCGCTGCTATTAACCCTGTGTGTCCCCAACTTTTTATTATTGATGCTGCGTATGCAGCATCAATAGTAAAACGATCTAATGTTAAAAATAATAATAAAAAAAACCTTATTCTCACCTTCCGCCGTCGCATCCTCTCCTCGGCACTGCAAGCGGCAGGTTCCGGTTCCAAAGATGCTATGGGAGAAGGACCTTCCATGACGTCACGGTCATGTGACCGCAACGTCATGGAAGGTCCTGCGCTCATACCAATCCTGGGACCGGACACCGCACACAAGCGCCAGAACTACAACGGCCTCTTCGGATGGTGAGTATGTTTCTTTTTTATTTTTTAACCTGTTACATACGTGACTCGGCAATATACTACCTGGCTGGGCAATATACTACGTGTCTGTGCTGTATACTACGCGACTGGGCAATATACTATGTGTCTGTGCTGTATACTACGTGACTGGGCAATATACTATGTGACTGGGCAATATACTATGTGACTGGGCAATATACTATGTGACTGGGCAATATACTACGTGACTGGGCAATATACTACGTGACTGGGCAATATACTACGTGACTGGGCAATACACTACGTGGCTGGCCAATATACTACGTGACTGGGCAATATACTACGTGGCTGGCCAATATACTACGTGGCTGGCCAATATACTACGTGGCTGGCCAATATACTACGTGGCTGGCCAATATACTACGTGGCTGGCCAATATACTACGTGGCTGGCCAATATACTACGTGGCTGGCCAATATACTACGTGGCTGGCCAATATACTACGTGGCTGGCCAATATACTACGTGGCTGGCCAATATACTACGTGGCTGGCCAATATACTATGTCACTGTGCAATATACTATGTCACTGTGCAATATACTATGTCACTGTGCAATATACTACGTGACTGGGCAATATACTACGTGGTTGGGCAATATACTACGTGGCTGGGCAATATACTACTTGGACATGCATATTCTAGAATACCCGATGCGTTAGAATCGGGCCACCATCTAGTATATTATATCTTATTTGTATGTATACATTAAGGGGAACCTGTCAGCAGGATTGTGCACAGTAACCTACACAGTGTCAGGTTGGCGCCATTATTCTGATTAAAATGATACCTGGGTTGATGAAATCCATCTTGTGGCTGTTGTTTAATCTCTATTTTCAATTTCTGAGTTAATGATATGCTCGGGGCTGTGGGAAGGGGGGTGTCTACATGTGGTGCTCTGATTAGCTGTTCATACTGATGTAACCTGCCCCCCCCAGTTTACATAATGAAAAAATAAATTATATGTGTGTGTATATATATATATATATATGTATATATATATATATATATATATATATATATATATATATATATATATATATATATATAATCTACTCATTTAAAGATTTTTCTGTATTTTCATGACTATGAAAATTGTACATTCACACCTGAAGGCATCAAAGCTATGAATTAACACATGTGGAATTATATACTTAACAAAAAAGTGTGAAACAACTGAAATTATGTCTTATATTCTAGGTTCTTCAAAGTAGCCACATTTTGCTTTGATGACTGCTTTGCACACTCTTGGCATTCTCTTGATGAGCTTCAAGAGGTAGTCACCAGGAATGATCTTCCAACAATCTTGAAGGAGTTCCCAGAGATGCTTAGCACTTGTTGGCCCTTTTGCCTTCACCCTGCGGTCCAGATCACCCCAAATCTCGATTGGGTTCAGGTCTGGTGACTGTGGAGGCCAGGTCATCTGGCGTAGCAGCCCATCACTCTCCTTCTTGGTCAAATATCCCTTACACAGCCTGCAGGTGTGTTTGGGGTCATTGTCCTGTTGAAAAATAAATGATGGTCCAACTAAATGCAAAAAGAATGGAATAGCATGCCGCTGCAATATGCTGTGGTAGCCATGCTGGTTCAGTATGCCTTCAATTTTGAACAAATCCCCAACAGTGTCACCAGCAAAGCACCCCCACACCATCACACCACCTCCATGCTTCACGGTGGGAACCAGGCATGTAGAGACCATCCGTTCAACTTTTCTGCGTCGCACAAAGACACGGTGATTGGAAGCAAAAATCTCAAATTTGGACTCTTCAGATCAAAGCACAGATTTCCACTGGTCTAATGTCCATTCCTTGTGTTTTTTAGCCCAAACAAGTCTCTTCTGGTGGTTGCCTGTCCTTAACAGTGGTTTCCTAGCAGCTATTTCACCATAAAGGCCTGCTGCACAAAGTCTCCTCTTAACAGTTGTTGTAGAGATGTGTCTGCTGCTAGAACTCTGTGTGGCATTGACGTGGTCTCTAATCTGAGCTGCTGTTAACCTGCGATTTCTGAGGCTGGTGACTCGGATAAACTTTTCCTCAGAAGCAGAGGTGACTCTTTGTCTTCCTTTCCTGGGGCGGTCCTCATGTGAGCCAGTTTCTTTGTAGCGCTTGATGGTTTTTGCTACTGCACTTGGGGACACTTTCAAAGCTTTCCAATTTTGGGGACTGACTGACCTTCATTTCTTAACCCCTTAAGCCCCGAGGGTGGTTTGCACGTTAATGACCGGGCAAATTTTTACAATTCTGACCACTGTCCCTTTATGAGGTTATAACTCTGAAACGTTTCAACGGATCTTGGCGATTCTGACATTGTTTTCTCGTGACATATTGTACTTCATTTTAGTGGTAACATTTATTCGATATAACTTGCGTTTATTTGTGAAAAAAACGGAAATTTGGCGAAAATTTAGAACATTTCGCAATTTTCCAACTTTAAATTTTTATGCCCTTAAATCACAGAGATATGTCACGCAAAATACTTAGTAACATTTCCCACATGTCTACTTTACATCAGCACAATTTTGGAACCAAAATTTTTTTTTGTTAGGGAGTTATAAGGGTTAAAAGTTGACCAGCAATTTCTCATTTTTACAACACCATTTTTTTTTAGGGACCACATCTCATTTGAAGTCATTTTGAGGGGTCTATATGATAGAAAATACCCAAGTGTGACACCATTGTAAAAACTGCACCCCTCAAGGTGCTCAAAACCACATTCAAGAAGTTTATTAACCCTTCAGGGGTTTCACAGGAATTTTTGGAATGTTTAAATAAAAATGAATATTTAACTTTTTTTCACACAAAATTTATTTCAGCTCCAATTTTTTATTTTACCAAGGGTAACAGGATAAAATGGATGCCAAACGTTGTTGTACAATCTGTACTGAGTACGCTGATACCCCATATGTGGGAGTAAGCCACTGTTTACTCGCATGGCAGAGCTCGGAAGGAAAGGAGCGCCATTTGACTTTTCAATGCAAAATTGACAGGAATTGAGATGGGACGCCATGTTGCGTTTGGAGAGCCCCTCATGTGCCTAAACATTGAAACACCCCACAAGTGACACCATTTTGGAAAGTAGACTCCCTAAGGAACTTATCTAGAGGTGTGGTGACTCCTTTGACCCACCAATTGCTTCACAGAAGTTTATAATGCAGAGCCGTAAAAATAAAAAATCATATTTTTTCACAAAAATGATCTTTTCGCCCCCAATTTTTTATTTTCCCAAGAGTAAGAGAAGAAATTGAACCTCAAAAATTGTTGTCCAATTTGTCCTGAGTACGCTGATACCCCATATATGGGTGTAAACCATTGTTTGGGCGTATGGCAGAGCTCGGAAGGGAAGGAGCGCCATTTTACTTTTCAATGCAAAATTGACTGGAATTGAGATGGGATGCCATGTTGCGTTTGGAGAGCCCCTGATGTGCCTAAACATTGAAATCCCCACAAGTGACACCATTTTGGAAAGTAGACCCCTTAAGGAACTTATCTAGAGGTGTGGTGAGCACTTTGACCCAACAAGTGCTTCACAGAAGTTTATAATGCAGAGCCGTAAAAATAAAAAATCATATTTTTTCACAAAAATGATCTTTTCGCCCCCAATTTTTTATTTTCCCAAGGGTAAGAGAAGAAATTAGACCACAAAAGTTGTTTTGCAATTTGTCCTGAGTGCGATGATACCCCATATGTGGGGGTAAACCACTTTTTGGGCGCATAGCAGAGCTCGGAAGGGAAGGAGCGCCATTTGACTTTTCAATGCAAAATTGACTGGAATTAAGATGGGACGCCATGTTGGTTTGGAGAGCCCCTGATGTGCCTAAACATTAAAACCCCCCACAAGTGACACCATTTTGGAAACTAGACCCCTTAAGGAACTTATCTAGATGTGTTTTGAGAGCTTTGAACCTCCAAGTGTTTCACTACAGTTTATAACGCAGAGCCGTGAAAATAAAAATTCTCTTTTTTTTTTCTTCACAAAAATGATTTTTTAGCCCCCAGCTTTGTATTTTTACAAGGGTAACAGAATAAATTGGACCCCTAAAGTTATTGTCCAATTTGTCCTAAGTACGCTGATACCCAATATGTGGGGGGGAACCACTGTTTGGGCGCATGGCAGAGCTCGGAAGGGAAGGAGCGCCATTTGGAATGCAGACTTAGATGGATTGGTCTGCAGGAGTCACGTTGCATTTGCAGAGCCCCTGATGTACCCAAACAGTACAAACCCCCCACAAGTGACCCCATATTAGAAACTAGACCTCCCAAGGAACTTATCTAGATGTGTTGTGAGAACTTTGAACCCCTAAGTGTTTCACTACAGTTTATAACGCAGAGCCATGAAAATAAAAAATCCTTTTTTTTCCCACAAAAATGATTTTTAGCCCCCCAAATTTTTATTTTCCCAAGGATAACAAGAGAACTTGGACCCAAAAAGTTGTCCAATTTGTCTCGAGTACGATGATACCCCATATGTTGGGGTAAACCCCTGTTTGGGCGCACGGGAAAGCTCGGAAGTGAAGGAGCACTGTTTTACTTTTTCAATGCAGAATTGGCTGGAATTGAGATCGGACGCCATGTCGCGTTTGGAGAGTCCCTGATGTGCCTAAACAGTGGAAACCCCCCAATTATAAATGAAACCCTAATCCAAACGCACCCCTAACCCTAATCCCAACTGTAACCCTAACCACACACCTAACCCTGACACACCCCTAATTCTAATCCCAACCCTAATCCCAACCGTAAATGTAATCCAAACCCTAACCCTAGCCCTAACCCTAACCCTAATGGGAAAATGGAAATAAATACATTTTTTAAAATTTTATTATTTTTCCCTAAGGCTAGGTTCACATTGCGTTAGGGAAATCCGTTTAGCGCTAGCGGATTGCGCTAACGCAATGTCTTTTTAGGTGTCGTGTTTAGTGGTCGCGTTAACGTCCCCGCTCTGGAAGATCGGGGATCGGACCTCGGGCGCGCCAGCGCGCGGACGCTGCAAGCAGCGTCCGAGGCGCGCCACAAAAGAACGGCACCTTGCTAGCGCGAGCCGAAAATGGCACGCTCCAGCGATGCGCTACACCCGAAAATCACATTGCTGTCAATGGGTGTGCTAACGGACCCGTTGCACGGCGTTAATTGTGACATTTTCGCCGTGCAACACTGTCCGTTAGCGTTAACCCATTAACGCAATGTGAATCTAGCCTAACTAAGGGGTGATGAAGGGGGGTTTGATTTACTTTTATAGCGTTTTTTATATCGGATTTTTATGATTGGCAGCCGTCACACACTAAAAGACGCTTTTTATATCAAAAAAGTTTTTGCGTCTCCACATTTTGAGACCTATAATTTTTCCACATTTTGGTCCACAGAGTCATGTGAGGTCTTGTTTTTTGCGGGACGAGTTGACGTTTTTATCGGTTACATTTTCGGACACGTTACAGTTTCTGATCGCTTTTTATTCCAATTTTTTTGTGAGGCAGAATGACCAAAAACCAGCTATTCATGAATTTCTTTTGGGGGAGGCGTTTATACTGTTCCGCGTTTGGTAAAATTGATGAAGCAGTATTATTCTTCGGGTCAGTACGATTACAGCGATACCTCATTTATATCATTTTTTTTATGTTTTGGCGCTTTTATACGATAAAAGCTATTTTATAGAAAAAATAATTATTTTGGCATCGCTTTATTCTGAGGACTATAACTTTTTTATTTTTTTGGTTATGATGCTATATGGCGGCTCGTTTTTTGCGGGACAAGATGACGTTTTCAGCGGTACCATGGTTATTTATATCCGTCTTTTTGATCGCGTGTTATTCCACTTTTTGTTCAGCGTTATGATAATAAAGCGTTGTTTTTTGGCTCATTTTTTTTTTTCTTACGGTGTTCACTGAAGGGGTTAACTAGTGGGCCAGTTTTATAGGTCGGGTCATTACGAACGCGGCGATAATAAATATGTGTACTTTTATTGTTTTTTTTTTTAGATAAAGAAATGTATTTATGGGAATAATATTTTTTTTTTTCTTCTTTATTTATGAATTTTTTTTCTTTTTTTTTTTTTTTTTTTACACGTGTGGAAATTTTTTTTTTTTTACTTTTTCACTTTGTCCCAGGGGGGGACATCACAGATCACCGATCTGACAGTGTGCACAGCACTCTGTCAGATCGGTGATCTGACATACAGCCGGGCAGGATTAGAGCTGCAGCTGCAGCCTGATCCTGACCCGGAAGTGCTCCCTGCAGGACCCGGATGCAGCCCGGCGGCCATTTTGGATCCGGGGACTGCAGGGAGAAGACGCTCGGTACACGGTGAGTACATCACCGTGTACCGATCGTCTCAGAGAAGCCCGCAGGGAGCCCCCTCCCTGCGCGATGCTTCCCTGCACCGCCGGCACACCGCGATCATCTTTGATCGCGGTGTGCCGGGGGTTAATGTGCCGGGAGCGGTCCGTGACCGCTCCTGGCACATAGTGCCGGATGTCAGCTGCGATAGGCAGCTGACACCCGGCCGCGATCGGCCGCGCTCCCCCCGTGAGCGCGGCGATCGCATATGACGTACTATCCCGTGACTGGGAATTAAGTCCCAGGTCACCTGGACGGGATAGTACGTCATATGGGATTAAGGGGTTAAAGTAATGATGGCCACTCGTTTTTCTCCTTTTTTTTATGCCATAATATAAATTCTAACAGTTTATTCAGTAGGACTATCAGCTGTGTATCCACCAGACTTCTGCACAACACAACTGATGGTCTCAACCCGATTTTATAAGGCAAGAAATCCCACGTATTAAACCTGACAGGGCACACCTTTGAAGTGAAAACCATTTCCGGTGACTACATCTTGAATCTCATCAAGAGAATGCCAAGAGTGTGCAAAGCAGTCATCAAAGCAAAAGGTGGCTACTTTGAAGAACCTAGAATATAAGACATTAACTTCAGTTGTTTCACACTTTTTTTGTTAAGTATATAATTCCACATGTGTTAATTCATAGTTGCGATGCCTTCAGTTTGAATGTACATTTTTTATAGTCATGAATATACAGAAAAATCTTTAAATG
Source organism: Ranitomeya imitator (assembly GCF_032444005.1). NCBI lineage: Eukaryota > Metazoa > Chordata > Amphibia > Anura > Dendrobatidae > Ranitomeya > Ranitomeya imitator. The sequence continues at coordinate 574,169,166 of NC_091282.1, forward strand.
AGATGTGTCCAAACTTTTGGTCTGTACTGTATATGTATGTAAATATGTATGCAAGTGTGTGTGTGTGTGTATTTATATATCTATATATATATAATTGTCTAAGGGTTTTTTCGTCTGTCTGTCCTGGAAATCCCGCGTCTCTGATTGGTCGAGGCCTGGCGGTCTCGACCAATCAGCGACGGGCACAGCGACGATGATGTCATAAAGGACGTAGACATCCCACGTTTCTCATTCAGCGACGGGCACAGTATCGACGTAGATGTCATAATGGTTGCCATGGCGACGATGATGTCATAAAGGTTGCCTCGACCAATCAGCGACGGGCACAGTCTGCCGCGAAATCTGGAATCATCATTGTCCATATACTACGGGGACATGCATATTCTAGAATACCCGATGCGTTAGAATCGGGCCGCAATCTAGTATGTATATATATATATATACACATATACATATACAAGAAAAAAGGAAAAGCAGCACCAAATAATAAAACATTGTGGACTTTAATGCCTGAACGGCGTGGCAACGTTTCGGATATCAAATCCTTTCTCAAGCAGTGAACACATAGGTGAGACAATCTTTTATATGTTACTCATATCAATCTCGTTACAGAGCTCATTAAATATAATAATAGAAATATAAATAAGTTATAATAAATACCACTCCATGAAATTAGTGATTCCATGTGAAAAGAACATCTCCATTCAGTGTATTAACAATGAACAATAGACATACAGTGTCTCGTGATTATTCATAAAATATTCTTAATAATCAATTGTGAAACATTAAAATCAGGTGTACCCATCCTGGTAAACCATGAACATATGTAACTTACAAATATATTCCTTGATCTGCACGCCTCGGATCTCGGCGTTCATACCGCGCAACTGCGCATGACCGTGACGTCAGAGTCAATAGACCCATAATGCCACAGCCCGCAGCTGTGCAGAGTCACACCGAAGATCGCAGGCACCATGTTTAATAAGGGAGACCATTGCCCATAAGAATGAAGGAACAAAAACATAATTACTATGTGTAATTAATATTCAATAGTATCTAGCAGTAACGGACTCATAACTATTATAAAGCAAGACATCGTGTGCACAGAAATAATTCCGTAATCTAGTGTTCTTGAGCACCACCACTCAGACCAAAAGCAAGCGTTAATATCATTCTTAATCCAAGGGATTTTCATGTGCCATGGACTAAAGGACCTGAGCATAAGCCCACCTTACTGTCACAGGATCAGGGGGGACCCCTACATAAAGGAATAATGTCCCAAACCTAAATATGGAAGCAGAGACTTATTGGGGGGGCAGAAACCCCCGACATGAAAATTCCTTGGATGTTCATGGTTTATCAGGATGGGTACACCTGATTTTAATGTTTCACAATTGATTATTAAGAATATTTTATGAATAATCACGAGACACTGTATGTCTATTGTTCATTGTTAATACACTGAATGGAGATGTTCTTTTCACATGGAATCACTAATTTCATGGAGTGGTATTTATTATAACTTATTTATATTTCTATTATTATATTTAATGAGCTCTGTAACGAGATTGATATGAGTAACATATAAAAGATTGTCTCACCTATGTGTTCACTGCTTGAGAAAGGATTTGATATCCGAAACGTTGCCACGCCATTCAGGCAATAAAGTCCACATTGTTTTATTATTTGGTGCTGCTTTTCCTTTTTTCTTGTATTGTTTGAGGCCATTTGGATTGCTGGCTGGATGAGCTTTGCACCGTGACTAAAGGTATTTTCTGGATGCTGTTCCATTTTTTTTTCTATATATATATATCTATATCCGAGACACGGGATTTCTACGTTGATACTGTGCCCGTCGCTGATTGGTCGAGGCCAGGCGGCCTCGACCAATCAGACGCGGGATTTCCAAGACAGACAGACGGAAAAACCCTTAGACAATTATATCTATATATATAATTGTCTAAGGGTTTTTCCATTTGTCTGTCTGTCTGTCCTGGAAATCCCGCGTCTCGGATTGGTCGAGGCCGCCAGGCCTCGACCAATCAGCAACGGGCACAGCATGGCGACGATGTCATAAAGGTTTCCTCGACCAATCAGCGACGGGCACAGCATGGCGACGATGTCATAAAGGTTTCCTCGACCAATCAGCGACGGGCACAGTCTGCCGCGAATTCTGGAATCATCATTGTCCATATACTACGGGGACATGCATATTCTAGAATACCCGATGCGTTAGAATCGGGCCACAATCTAGTATATATATATATATATATATATATATATATATATATATATTTATTTTTTTTTTGTAAATCCACTTCTGCAGGCAGGAGTCGGCGGCCCCGCGCTTAAACCATGATCGCATCCATATTGTGCATTTAATTATTCTTTTTGATGATATCCATAAATTTTTAAAACAAAACAAAAAATAGTTTGAAAACGGCGACTATGAAAAATTTTTCCCACGGCTCTCGCATTGACGTCAGAAAAGTAAAGTGAGTTCATTGGCTGTGAATTCTCGGGACTGTCTGACAGCACCATGAACAGGAGAACTTTCTAATGCTCATGGTGCCCTCAGACAGGGAATAGGAGTTCACAGGGAGACACTGAGCACACGGTACTCAGTATATCTGCTGGATGACAGGCTGTATGGTAACATCACACAACCATGCAGCCTGCCATCTAGATGTAGCAGAGCTGGATCCGTCGTGGGACAAATGGATTATCACCATCTCTGCGGAACGGTGAGGAAAATTGTTGTTTTTTCATTTTTAACTCTTTTGCAGACGACAGGGCATTGGTGGAATGGGCGAGGCTGTAAATATGGTTTAAGATTTATTAAAGAAGTCTGTGTCATTCTTTCAATTAAAGGAATTTATTATTATGGCCAGAATTAAAATGACAGGTAACCACTATATATGGATTGTGATGCTAGTCACAACCCACGGAGAGGCCGTGAGTCAGCAAAGTCATATGTTCCGGGGTCAATACCAAAAGAGAACATAGTAAACCAAGGGAAAATATGAAATCATAGGTCAGGTCAGATGCCAGGCTCAGAATACCAGAGAAATCGCAGATAAGCAAAGGGGCAATAACAGTTGAGTAGTCAGAACACGGTCCAACGGTCAGGAGCAGAATATCAGAACTTTCGGCACAGGGATCAGGCGAACACACACTCCAGAGAGCACAAGCTTAGAACAAGGTTTTGACTGGCAGTGATCCGGGCCAGACAGCTCACCTAAATAGCAGGGCAATTACCAAAAAGAAGGGATCACCTGTGGAAATCTTTGTACCTCCCAGTCAGATAGGTCAACCAAGCTGTCAATCAAAGCACTGATAGCTCAGCACGAACCAGTACAGGATAGGATGACAGAGCTGTCCATCACTGAGTCCCAGACTCTGAGCCAAGGAATCGTATTTGGAAGGTGAACCTTCAGCCAAGTCTGAGGTCCAGAGCACTCTGGGAGAGGTTTTCATCCAGGATATCTCTGTACTTGGCCACATTCATGTTTCATTCAATGACAACCAGTAGTCTGGTCCCTGCAGCTGAAAAACACCCCCATAGCATGATGCTGCCATCACCATGTTTCACTGTTGGGATTGTATCGGGTAGGTGATGAGCAGTGCCTGGTTTTCTCCACACATACTGCTTAGAATTATCACCGAAAGGACTATCTTCATCTCATCAGACCAGAGAATCTTATTTCTCATAGTCTGAGAGTCCTTCATGTGTTTTTTAGCGAACTCTATGCGGGCTTTCATATGTCTTGCACTGAGGAGAGGCTTCCGTTAGGCCACTCTGCCATAAAGGCCTGACTGGTGTAGGGATAGTTGAATTTGTGGAACTTTCTCCCATCTCCCTACTGCATCTCTGGAGCTCAGCCACAGTCATCTTGGGGTTCTTCTTTACCTCTCTCACCAAGGCTCTTCTCCCACGATTGCTCAGTTTGGCTGGATGGCCAGGTCTAGGAAGACTTCTGGTGGTCCCAAACTTCTTCCATTTACGGATTATGAAGGCCACTGTGCTCTTAGGAACCCTGAGTATTGCAGAAATTCTGTTGTAACCTTGGCCAGGTCTGTGCCTTGCCACAATTCTGACTCTGAGCTCCTTGGCCAGTTCCTTTGACCTCATGATTCTCATTTGGTCTGACATGCACTGTGACCTGTGAGGTCTAAAGGTACCGTCACACATAACGATATTGTTAATGATATCGTTGCTTTTGTGACGTAGCAACGATATCGTTAAGGAAATCGTTATGTGTGACAGCGACCAACGATCAGGCCCCTGCTGGGAGATCGTTGGTCGCTGAGGAAAGTCCAGAACTTTATTTCGTCGCTGGACTTCCCGCTGACATCGCTGGATTGGCGTGTGTGACACCGATCCAGCGATGTCTTCCCTGGTAACCAGGGTAAACATCGGGTTACTAAGCGCAGGGCCGCACTTAGTAACCCGATGTTTACCCTGGTTACCAGCGTAAACGTTAAAAAAACGAACACTACATACTTACCTTCCGCTGTCTGTCCCCGGCGCTGTGCTTCTCTGCTCTCCTCCTGCATCCTGTGTCAGCGCCAGCCAGCCGGAAAGCACAGCGGTGACGTCACTGCTCTGCTTTCCGTCTGACCGGCGCTGACAGTGCAGAGGAAAGCACAGCGCCGGGGACAGACAGTGGTAGGTAAGTATGAAGTGTTTTTTTTTTTTTACTTTTACGCTGGTAACCAGGGTAAACATCGGGTTACTAAGCGCGGCCCTGCGCTTAGTAACCCGATGTTTACCCTGGTTACCGGGGACCTCGGGATCGTTGGTCGCTGGAGAGCTGTCTGTGTGACAGCTCTCCAGCGACCAAACAGCGACGCTGCAGCGATCGACATCGTTGTCGGTATCGCTGCAGCGTCGCTTAGTGTGACGGTACCTTTAGGCTGCCGTCACACTAGCAGTATTTGGTCAGTATTTTACATCAGTATTTGTAAGCCAAAACCAGGAGTGGGTGATAAATGCAGAAGTGGCACATGTGTTTCTATTATACTTTTCCTCTATTTGTGCCACTCCTGGTTTTGGCTACAAATACTGATGTAAAATACTGACCAAATACTGCTAGTGTGACGGCAGCCTTATATAGACAGGTGTGCGCCTTTACAAATCAAGTCCTATCAGTTTAATTAAACACAGCTGGACTTCAATGAATGAGTAGAACCATCTCAAGGAAGTTCACATGGAAATGGACAGCATGTGACTTAAATATGAGTGTCTGAGCAAATGGCCTGAATACTTATGACCGTGTTTTTTTTTTTTATTGTTTTTTTTAATTAAATTTGCAAAAATTTCTGCATTTGTTTTTTTTTTTTCAGTCAAAATGGGGTGCAGAGTGTACATTAATGAGGAAAAAAACTTTTTTGAATTTACCAAATGGCTGCAATGAAACAGAGTGAAAAATTTAAAGGGGTTTGAATACTTTCCATACCCACTGTAGTTTACACAGGGTACACTATTCACAATAGGTAATGGTTACAATTTACCTCCTTCCCCTTCTTGCCCAATGTCCTCTGCATGCCTAGAAAACTGTCCCATAGAACACCAGGAAAAATCTCGAGATTGTTTCCTGGTTTTAATTAGAAAAAAATATGAGTGATACAGTTCTTGTAAGCAGATTTTTAGTTTATAGCTTTAGACGCAGCATGTCCCAGCGTTTCAGGCCTGATTGCTTAATTAAACAAAAAGCCTTTGTCCCCTCTCATTTTTTGCATTGTAATCAAACCACTGGCCAAATTTTGATGAGAAGCTAGAGGATTATAAAGGGTTTCCAATATATACAGAGAACATTTGTGCAGATTAAGTTCTACTGTACCTTTGCTCAGAAAAATCACTTAAGTCGAATTTGATAGATTCTTTTAGTTTATTCTCGGGATTGATTCATTGGAACACATCATTGCTGATGCTGTTATGAGGACCTGTAGGTAGAGAAGACTCAACTGCTTGTAAAAGGGGCCAAAAAAGATTTTAACATCTAGCTATAACACTTTCTAGAGATATATCGTACTTTCGATCTCTGGATATATACTGCCCAAAGTTGGGGAAAATCAAAATATGGAAGTTTTTCTCATGAAATAGTTGATAGAATCGCTCTTATCAAAATGGTTACAGTACTGCAACTAATTATTAACCAATTTTCCAATATGGGGAAATGGGTTTTTCGTTGTATTGGGACTGCATGATCATGGTGATGGCATGCAAAATGTCTATGTGCTGAGCGACCGTTCGTGGTGCAACAAGTGTTTGAAAAGTGCTACACTTGTATCTGTATGTTGAGAGGAATTGTCATGGCTATTATCAGGAGACCACGTGGATGCAACGCTTGTTTGGCTGCCCGTGTTCACTGACTACATACTGATTAGGTCCTGTTAAACAGCAGTCCAAAGGCTATTCCTACCCTGGGCATGCCATTGACACCAATGGAGGCAGAGAATCTAGCTCTCATGGCGATCAGCATAGTTACATGACTCCAATGTTGGTAGGTTATATTTACAGTCATGTGACTGACAGTTTGTCCTGCCAACGGGTTCTGCTATTATTCTGCATGATGTCCGGGCAATAGTTTACCTGCACCACTAGCATAGTGCCAACATCAGTCGCCTGACCCTGCTGAATGTCATGACCACTCTCCTCTCTGCCCTCACTGCCCTTATTTACAGGAATCCAACATCTTTATGCTCCATATCAGGTTTATAATCTCATTGAGGGCACTTGGGACTGCTTTTTAGAGTGCCAAAGCAACATCCTGATATTCCATAGTTCTTATGGTTTATTATTTTTATTATTAATCCTGTTCTGACGTCAGAGCAGATGTTACTAGTCTTTTTCATATCTGCTCTTCTTGAAGTTTCCCACAGTTAAATTGTCAGAGACATAGTCATGAAAGTGTTGGCACCCTTTTAAATTGTTCCAGAAAATGAGGTTTGCCTCCCAGCAAAGTATTGCAATTGTACATGTTTTGTTATGCACATGTTTATTTCCTTTGTGTGTATTGGAACAACAAAAAAGCAGATGACAAAAAGGAAAATTAGACGTAATTTCACACACAACCCTCAAAATGGGTGCACATTGTGGCACCCTCAACCTAATATTTGGTTGCATACACTTTTGAATAAATAACTGCAATTCATCGCTTCTTATAACCATCAACAAGCTTCTTACACGTCAACTGTAATTTTGGACCAATCTTCTTTTGTTGCTCCAGGTCTCTCATATTTGAAGGGGGCCTTCTTCCAACAGCAATTTTAAGATCTCTCTACTGGTATTCAATGTATTTAGATACGGACTCATTACTGGTCACTTCAGAACTCTCCAGTGCTTTGTTTCCATCATTTTCTGGGTGCTTCTTGAAGTTTATTTGGGGTCATTGTCCTGCTGGAAGACCCTTGACCTAGGGTGCAAGCCCAGCTTTCTGACACTGGGCATTACATTGCGAACCAAATCCTTTGGTAATCCTTCATATTTCATTATGTCTTGCAAATCGTTTTGGCACCCAGTGCGAGAGGCAGTAAAACAACCCCTAAATATCTTTGAATGTCCACCATATTTCACTGTAGGTACTGTTCTGTTTGTAGGCCTCATTCCGTTTTCTGTAAACAGTAGAATGATGTGCTTTACCAAAAAGCCCAATCTTGGTCTCATCTGTTCACAAGACGCTTTCCCAGAATGATTTTCGTTTAATCACATACATTTTGGCATTTTTGGCTTTTTTGTGTCCGTGTCAGCAGTGAGGATTTCTCCTAGGTCCCCTGCTATAGCGTTTTGTTTCATTTCATTCAAATGTCGACAGATAGTTTGCGCTGACACTGTTCGCACTTTCTAATTATCAGGCAACCAGTGTTTCTAGTAACTCGTTGCTGTTAATCGTCCATTGTAAATGCATCCCAAGTATAAATAAGTATGTCATATAGTTCTTACTATTCTCTCTTCTATTTTTAGGTTTTACTGGGACTTCACAATGCTGCTCTTCATGGTGGGGAACCTCATCATCATCCCTGTGGGAATCACTTTCTTCAAAGATGAGACCACCACACCATGGATCATATTTAATGTGGTGTCGGACACCTTCTTTCTTATGGACTTAGTCTTGAACTTCCGCACAGGTATTGTGATTGAGGACAACACTGAAATCGTCTTGGATCCACAAAAGATCAAGCGCAAGTATTTGCGCACATGGTTTGTAGTGGACTTTGTATCTTCCATTCCTGTGGACTACATATTTCTCATTGTAGAAAAGGGTATTGACTCTGAAGTCTACAAGACTGCACGTGCTTTACGAATTGTGAGGTTTACTAAAATCCTCAGTCTACTTAGGTTACTTCGACTTTCCAGACTCATCCGATATATTCATCAGTGGGAAGAGGTAAGCATCATCGCTTCAAATGGTTAAAACAGAGCAACAAACTTTGAAACTTTGAAGAAATTTTGTAATATATCTTATCAGAGAAATTATCTTCCCACTTTTCAGACACTTCCTCATCTCCCATCGCCTCCTAAAATGGTCCTTCATTGTGAAAAAAAGCAAATAAAGGCATGTATATGTGCAGGCTCCGCCCCAAAAGGTAAAGATAGGATGCTACACCAGCATTGCTACAAGAACCCATGTTAGAAAAAGTGAATATACCAAATGGTATATTTGAAAATATATAGCAGACTTTAGTAAATAGCATACATTATTTATTATTATTATTAGATTATTACATGAATTATATACCAGACAGCAAGTCCATCGACAGTCCTAAGTAGTGTGAATATTCATACGCGTAAGAGACCCTCACAATAAAGGGTAGCCCACCTAAGATATAAAAGATGACATGTGATGAGAAACAAATAAACAAAAGTTTGTAAAAAAAAAAAATGTACGTACTGGCCCGATACGTCAGTCTTTACCCCAACCCCCCCCCCCCCCAAAAAAAAAAAAAAAATTTGCATAAAAGCTTTAAAAATTAGCTAATTTTTGATGTTACTTAGTTTTCTTTTTTCCACCCATTTCTCCCAGTTCCGCCAAAATAGGTGGGGGCATGACACCACAGCTTGTCTAATTAATGTCAAGCTGTTCCATTCCGTACTCGAGAAATCTCACTCCAGTCGCGAGTAAATCACCAGTCTTGATGAATCATAACCATAGTGGTCAAAGCAAATATAAATACTGAACACTTATGGGATGGAACTAAATGTAAACTTGAATGTAAAATCACTCAAAGCCTACAAGTACAACCTGATAGGTTGCAAAAAAGAGGAAAGACAATGGAGAAGAACCCACTCTGAACCCTCCCAGCTCAGATCTGTTTTGCTCAGAATAGACACACTTCAAGCCTACCGTGGTGTCATATGCCACATCCTGTTATACTCTATAGAGAGGGGAGGGTGATGAGGAGCAGGGCGCGGAAACAGGCAGAGGGAAGCAGAAAAAAATCATTATGAACTTTTTAACAAGTTATGCAACTCAGCTTTGCTGTATAATCTCTTCCATGTTGCTTCAGCTTGTCTTATCATGCTGAAAAATGAATAACAAATTGGAGAAAGTCTGCAAAGGGGAAAACGGATGAAAATGCAGAAGACAAGTCATGGTGAGATTTGGGGACTTTTTAAAAAGCCCGCAAACATCTGGATTACTTAAGTCATGCCCACAATGTCGAACAGAGGAAAAAAAAGGACAATTAGAAAATGGACTTTGCAGCAGGCACAACTTACAGGAAGAATTTAGCCCAAAGAAAAACGGCCTCAAAACAGGTAAAATTGGACAAAAATTAAAGGGAACCTGTCAGCAGGATTGTGCACAGTAGCCTACAGACAGTGTCAGGTTGGCGTCGTTATACTGATTAAAATGATATTTTGGTTGATGAAATCTGTCTTTGGTTGATGAAATCTTGTGGTTGCGGTTTAATCTTTATTTTCAGATAATGATATGCCCTGAGCGGCCTGTGTGGGGGTCTTTATGTGGTGCTCTGCTTAAGTATTCATCAGTATGGCTTCTGACAAATCACTGATCCCTCCCTGACCGGCCCCCTATGTTACATACTGAATAGTATATATTGAAAAAAAAAAATCAGGCAAACGGTAGTGCCTGCGCTGCAGAATGATCACATGTGTAATGTGTATTTAAGGTAATTATTTGCTGCTATAAATAAATTCAGAAAAAAATAAACTGTTTCAGAATGGTGCCGGCCGCGCTTGCGTAGTAGCATCTATCGCCATCTTGCTAATGAAAACAAATTGATGACGCCCGCCCGCACAGTATCATCTATTGGATCGCCGGTAAATGCTACTGTGTAGCCGCGGCTGGTTCCATTTTCAGACAGATTTTTTTTTTTCTGAATTTATTTATAGTAGCAAATAAAATAACTAAATGCACATTATACATGTGATCATGCTGCAGCAAAGGCGCTGCTGCTGACATCTAACTGCTGAAGGTGATTTATTTTCATTTCAGAATAAATAATAATCATTATGTAAACTAGGGGGCAGGTCATTGAGGAATCAGTGACCTGTCAGAAGCCATCAGTATGAATACCAAATCGGAGCACCACATAAATACCCCACAGACAGCCCCAAAGCACGAGCATATTATCTGAAAACTGAAAATAAAGATTAAACAACCACAACACGGATTTCATCAACCAAAATATCATTTTAATCAGTATAACAATGCCAACCTGACACTGTAGGTTACTGTGCACAATCCTTCTGACAGGTTCACATTAAAAGAAAATACAGTTAGGTCCAGAAATATTTGGACAGTGACAAAAGTTTTGGCATTTTAGTAGTGTACCAAAACCTGTTCAAGATAGTTATATAATCAACATGGATTTAAAGTGCAGACTATTGGCTTTAATTTGAAGGTATTCATGTACTAATAGGAGTAAGGCTTTAGGAATCACAGCTCTTTAATTTCTTTCCAGCATTGGGCGTAATAGTACGCCAATGTCTGAATCCCTCCATTTGATGTGGGCTCTGGCACTGAGCCCACATCTCTTCCGGTACAGGTCCGCTGTTTTGAAAAGCTGATGTGTGCCTCTAACAGCCGCGGGTGGAATCGCTATCGACCCGCAGCGGTCAACTAGTTAAATGCCAAGTTGTCAAACTCTGACAGCGGCATTTAACTCGTGCTTCCAACAAGCGCATCGGAAATCTCGCCCATCCGTGACCCCCGTCACATGATCGCGGGTCACCGATGAGTTGGCATGACAACCAGAGGTCTCCAGCAGACTCTATGGTTGTCACTGCAGGATTGCTATGAGTGCCGCCCAGTGGTCGGCGCTCATAGCAAGTCAGCAATTCTGCTACATACAGGCAATCTGATGTATGTACAGCCTGGCCTGTATGTAGCAGAGCCAATCTGGTTATGGCAGCTTCTAGTCTCCCATGGAGACTATTGAAACATGTCAAAAGTAAAAAAAAAAAAAAAAAAAAAGATATTAACCCCTTAATCCCATATGACGTACTATCCCGTCCAGGTGACCTGGGACTTAATTCCCATGGACGGGATAGTACGTCATATGCGATCGGCCGCGCTCACGGGGGGAGCGCGGCCGATCGCGGCCGGGTGTCAGCTGCCTATCGCAGCTGACATCCGGCACTATGTGCCAGGAGCGGTCACGGACCGCTCCCGGCACATTAACCCCCGGCACACCGCGATCAAAGATGATCGCGGTGTGCCGGCGGTGCAGGGAAGCATCGCGCAGGGAGGGGGCTCCCTGCGGGCTTCCCTGAGACGATCGGTACACGGTGATGTGCTCACCGTGTACCGAGCGTCTTCTCCCTGCAGTCCCCGGATCCAAAATGGCCGCCGGGCTGCATCCGGGTCCTGCAGGGAGCACTTCCGGGTCAGGATCAGGCTGCAGCTGCAGCTCTAATCCTGCCCGGCTGTATGTCAGATCACCGATTTGATAGAGTGCTGTGCACACTGTCAGATCGGTGATCTGTGATGTCCCCCCCTGGGACAAAGTGAAAAAGTAAAAAAAAAAATTTCCACACTTGTAAAAAAAAAAATAAAAAAAAAATTCCTAAATAAAGCAGAAAAAAAAAAATATTATTCCCATAAATACATTTCTTTACATAAAAAAAAAACAAAAAAACAATAAAAGTACACATATTTAGTATCGCCGCGTCCGTAACGACCCGACCTATAAAACTGGCCCACTAGTTAACCCCTTCAGTGAACACCGTAAGAAAAAAAAAAAAAAAACGAGCCAAAAAACAACGCTTTATTATCATAACGCTGAACAAAGAGTGGAATAACACGCGATCAAAAAGACGGATATAAATAACCATGTTACCTCTGAAAACGTCATCTTGTCCCGCAAAAAACGAGCCGCCATATAGCATCATAACCAAAAAAATAAAAAAGTTATAGTCCTCTGAATAAAGCGATGCCAAAATAATTATTTTTTCTATAAAATAGCTTTTATCGTATAAAAGCGCCAAAACATAAAAAAAATGATATAAATGAGGTGTTGCTGTAATCGTACTGACCCGAAGAATAAAACTGCTTCATCAATTTTACCAAACGCGGAACGGTATAAACGCCTCCCCCAAAAGAAATTCATGAATAGCTGGTTTTTGGTCATTCTGCCTCACAAAAAAATCGGAATAAAAAGCGATCAAAAACTGTCACGTGTCCGAAAATGTAACCGATAAAAACGTCAACTCGTCCCGCAAAAAACAAGACCTCACATGACTCTGTGGACCAAAATATGGAAAAATTATAGGTCTCAAAATGTGGAGACGCAAAAACTTTTTTGCTATAAAAAGCGTCTTTTAGTGTGTGACGGCTGCCAATCATAAAAATCCGCTAAAAAACTCGCTATAAAAGTAAATCAAACCCCCCTTCATCACCCCCTTAGTTAGGCTAGGTTCACATTGCGTTAATGGGTTAACGCTAACGGACAGCGTTGCACGGCGAAAATGTCACAATTAACGCCGTGCAACGGGTCCGTTAGCACAACCATTGACAGCAATGTGATTTTCAGGTGTAGCGCATCGCTAGAGCGTGCCATTTTCGGCTCGCGCTAGCAAGGTGCCATTCTTTTGTGGCGCGCCTCAGACGCTGCTTGCAGCGTCCGCGGCGCGCCCGAGGTCCGATCCCCGATCTTCCAGAGCGGGGACGTTAACGCGACCACTAAACACGACACCTAAAAAGACATTGTGTTAGCGCAATCCGCTAGTGCTAAACGGATTTCCCTAACGCAATGTGAACCTAGCCTTAGGGAAAAATAATAAAATTTTAAAAAATGTATTTATTTCCATTTTCCGGTTAGGGTTAGGGTTAGGGTTAGGGCTAGGGTTGGGGCTAGGGTTAGGGTTTGGATTACATTTACGGTTGGGATTAGGGTTGGGATTAGAATTAGGGGTGTGTCTGGGTTAGGTGTGTGGTTAGGGTTACAGTTGGGATTAGGGTTAGTGGTGCGTTTGGATTAGGGTTTCATTTATAATTGGGGGGTTTCCACTGTTTAGACACATCAGGGGCTCTCCAAACGCGACATGGCATCCGATCTCAATTCCAGCCAATTCTGCATTGAAAAAGTAAAACAGTGCTCCTTCACTTCCGAGCTCTCCCGTGCGCCCAAACAGGGGTTTACCCCAACATATGGGGTATCAGCGTACTCGAGACAAATTGGACAACAACTTTTTGGGTCCAAGTTCTCTTGTTATCCTTGGGAAAATAAAAATTTGGGGGGCTAAAAATCATTTTTGTGGGAAAAAAAAGGATTTTTATTTTCACGGCTCTGCGTTGTAAACTGTAGTGAAACACTTGGGGGTTCAAAGTTTTCACAACACATCTAGATAAGTTCCATGGGAGGTCTAGTTTCCAATATGGGGTCACTTGTGGGTGGTTTCTACTGTTTGGGTACATCAGGGGCTCTGCAAATGCAACGTGACGCCTGCAGACCAATCCATCTAAGTCTGCATTCCAAATGGCGCTCCTTCCCTTCCGAGCTCTGCCATGAGCCCAAACAGTGGTTCCCCCCCACATATGGGGTATCAGCGTACTCAGGACAAATTGAACAACAACTTTTGGGGTCCAATTTATTATGTTACCCTTGTGAAAATACAAAACTGGGGGCTAAAAAATTTTTGCGAAAAAAAAATAAATTTATTTTAACGGCTCTGCGTTATAAACTGTAGTGAAACACTTGGGGGTTCAAAGCTCTCAAAACACATCTAGATAAGTTCCTTAGAGGGTCTAGTTTCCAAAATGGTGTCACTTGTGGGGGTTTTTAATGTTTAGGCACATCAGGGGCTCTCCAAACCAACATGGCGTCCCATCTTAATTCCAGTCAATTTTGCATTGAAAAGTCAAATGGCGCTCCTTCCCTTCCGAGCTCTGCTATGCACCCAAAAAGTGGTTTACCCCCACATATGGGGTATCGTCGCACTCAGGACAAATTGCACAACAACTTTTGTGGTCTAATTTCTTCTCTTACCCTTGGAAAAATAAAAAATTGGGGGCGAAAAGATCATTTTTGTGAAAAAATAAGATTTTTTATTTTTACGGCTCTGCATTATAAACTTCTGTGAAGCACTTGTTGGGTCAAAGTGCTCACCACACATCTAGATAAGTTCCTTAAGGGGTCTACTTTTCAAAATGGTGTCACTTGTGAGGGGTTCCAATGTTTAGGCACATCAGGGGCTCTCCAAACGCAACATGGCGTCCCATCTCAATTCCAGTCAATTTTGCATTGAAAAGTCAAATGGCGCTCCTTTCCTTCCGAGCTCTGCCATGCGCCCAAACAGTGGTTTACCCCCACATATGGGGTATCGTCGCACTCAGGACAAATTGCACAACAACTTTTGTGGTCTAATTTCTTCTCTTACCCTTGGGAAAATAAAAAATTGGTGGCGAAAAGATTATTTTTGTGAAAAAATATGATTTTTTATTTTTACGGCTCTGCATTATAAACTTCTGTGAAGCACTTGTTGGGTCAAAGTGCTCACCACACCTCTAGATAAGTTCCTTAAGGGGTCTACTTTCCAAAATGGTGTCACTTGTGGGGATTTCAATGTTTAGGCACATCAGGGGCTCTCCAAACGCAACATGGCATCCCATCTCAATTCCAGTCAATTTTGCATTGAAAAGTAAAATGGCGCTCCTTCCCTTCCGAGCTCTGCCATACGCCCAAACAATGGTTTACACCCATATACGGGGTATCAGCGTACTCAGGACAAATTGGCCAACAATTTTTGAGGTTCAATTTCTTCTCTTACTCTTGGGAAAATAAAAAATTGGGGGCGAAAAGATCATTTTTGTGAAAAAATATGATTTTTTATTTTTACGGCTCTGCATTATAAACTTCTGTGAAGCAATTGGTGGGTCAAAGTGGTCACCACACATCTAGATAAGTTCCTTAGGGTGTCTACTTTCCAAAATGGTGTCACTTGTGGGGGGTTTCAATGTTTAGGCACATCAGTGGCTCTCCAAACGCAACATGGTGTCCCATCTCAATTCCTGTCAATTTTGCATTTAAAAGTCAAATGGCGCTCCTTCCCTTCCGAGCTTTGCCATGCGCCCAAACAGTGGTTTTCCCCCACATATGGGGTATCAGCGTACTCAGTACAGATTGTACAACAATGTTTGGCATCCATTTTATCCTGTTACCCTTGGTAAAATAAAACAAATTGGAGCTGAAATAAATTTTGTGTGAAAAAAAGTTAAATATTCATTTTTATTTAAACATTCCAAAAATTCCTGTGAAACCCCTGAAGGGTTAATAAACTTCTTGAATGTGGTTTTGAGCACCTTGAGGGGTGCAGTTTTTAGAATGGTGTCACACTTGGGTATTTTCTATCATATAGACCCCTCAAAATGACATCAAATGAGATGTGGTCCCTAAAAAAAAATGGTGTTGTAAAAATGAGAAATTGCTGGTCAACTTTGAACCCTTATAACTCCCTAACAAAAAAAAATTTTGGTTCCAAAATTGTGCTGATGTAAAGGAGACATGTGGGAAATGTTACTTATTAAGTATTTTGCGTGACATATCTCTGTGATTTAAGGGCATAAAAATTTAAAGTTGGAAAATTGCGAAATTTTCAACATTTTCACCAAATTTCCGTTTTTTTCACAAATAAACGCAAGTTATATCGAATAAATGTTACTACTAAAATGAAGTACAATATGTCACGAGAAAACAATGTCAGAATCGCCAAGATCCGTTGAAGCGTTCCAGAGTTATAACCTCATAAAGGGACAGTGGTCAGAATTGTAAAAATTGGCCCGGTCATTAACGTGCAAACCACCCTCGGGGCTTAAGGGGTTAAAAAAATTAAAAAAATAAAAGTTCAAATGGCCCGCCTTTCATCCCATTCAAAATAAAACAAAAAAAAAAATCAAACATACACATATTTGGTATCACTGCATTCAAAATCACCCAATCTAGCAACATAAAAAATGACCAAACTCCACCAGAGCTGCCGATTTCTCCCAGTAAGCTGAATTCTGACTGCAAGACGGACCCTCATTTGACGCATTCATTTTTTTTCCTATTTTCCTTCGCAAAATTTGCGTTGCTTCTTGTGCAGTGCGTCTTTAACCCCTTAGTGACAGAGCCAATTTGGTACTTAATGACCAGGCCAATTTTTGCAATTCTGACCACTGTCACTTCATGAGGTTATAACTCTGGAACGCTTCAACGGATCCCGCTGATTCTGAGATTGTTTTTTCGTGACATATTGTACTTCATGTTAGTGGTAATATTTCTTCGATATTACTTGCGATTATTTATGAAAAAAACGGAAATATGGCGAAAATTTTTAAAATTTTGCAATTTTCAAACTTTGTATTTTTATGCCCTTAAATCAGAGAGATATGTCACGAAAAATAGTTAATAAATAACATTTCCCACATGTCTACTTTACATCAGCACAATTTTGGAAACAAAATTTTTTTTTGTTAGGGAGTTATAAGGGTTAAAAGTTGACCAGCAATTTCTCATTTTTACAACACCATTTTTTTTTAGGGACCACATCATATTTGAAGTCATTTTGAGGGGTCTATATGATAGAAAATAATGAAGTGTGACACCATTCTAAAAACTACACCCCTCAAGGTTCTCAAAACCACATTCAAGAAGTTTATTAACCCTTTACGTGCTTCACAGGAACTGAAACAATGTGGAAGGAAAAAATGAACATTTAACTTTTTTTTGCAAACATCTTAATTCAGAACCATTTTTTTTATTTTCACAAGTGTAAAAACAGAAATGTAACCATAAATTTTGTTATGCAATTTCTCCTGAATACGCCAATACCCCATATGTGGGGGTAAACCACTGTTAGGGCGCACCGCAGAACTTAGAAGTGAAGGAGCGCCGTTTGACTTTTTCAATGCAGAATTGGCTGGAATTGAGATCGGACGCCATGTCACGTTTAGAGAGCCCCTGATGTGCCTAAACAGTGGAAACTCCCCACAAGTGACACCATTTTGGAAACTAGACCCCTTAAGGAACTTATCTAGATGTGTGGTGAGCACTTTGAACCCCCAAGTGCTTCACAGAAGTTTATAACGTAGAGCCGTGAAAATAAAAAATCGCTTTTGTTTACACAAAAATGATCTTTTCGCCCACAAATTCTTATTTTCACAAGGGTAACAGGAGAAATTAGACCACAAAAGTTGTTGTGCGATTTCTCCTGAATACGTCGATACCCCATATGTGAGGGTAAACCACTGTTTGGGCGCACCGCAGAGCTTGGAAGTGAAGGAGCGCCGTTTTACTTTTTCAATGTTGAATTGGCTGGAATTGAGATTGGACGCCATGTCGCGTTTGGAGAGCCCCTGATGTGCCTAAACAGTGGAAACCCCCCACAAGTGACACCATTTTGGAAACTAGACCCCTTAAGGAACATATCTAGATGTGTGGTGAGCACTTTGAACCCCCATGTGCTTCACAGAAGTTTATAATGTAGAGCCGTGAAAAAAAAAAATTGCATTTTTTCTACAAAAATGATCTTTATGCCCACAAATTTTTATTTTCACAAGGGTAACAGGAGAAATTAGACCACTAAAGTTGTTGTGCAATTTCTCCTGAGTACGTCGACACCCAATATGTGGGGGTAAACCACTGTTTGGGCGCACCGCAGAGCTTGGAAGAGAAAGAGTGCCGTTTTACTTTTTCAATGTAGAATTGGCTGGAATTGAGATCGGACGCCATGTCGCGTTTGGAGAGCCCCTGATGTGCCTAAACAGTAGAAATCCCCCACAAGTGACCCCATTTTGGAAACTAGACCCCCAATGGAACTTATCTAGATGTGTGGTGAGAACCTTGAATGCCCAAGTGCTTCACAGAAGTTTATAATGCAGAGCCGTGAAAATAAAAAATATTTTTTTTTTCCACAAAAAAGATTTTTTAGCCCCCAAGTTTTTATTTTCACAAGGGTAACAAGAGAAATTGGACCCCAAAAGTTGTTGTCCAATTTGTCCTGAGTATGCTGGTACCCCATATGTGGGGGTAAACCACTGTTTGGGCGCACGGCAGAGCTCGGAAGGAAGGAGCGCCGTTTTGGAATGCAGACTTTGATAGAATTGTCTGCGGGTATTATGTTGCGTTTGCAGAGCCCCTGATGTACCTAACCAGTAGAAACCCTCCACAAGTGACCCCATTTTGGAAACTAGACCCCCCAAGGAACTTATCTAGATGTGTGGTGAGAACTTTGAATGCCCAAGTGCTTCACAGAAGTTTAGAATGCAGAGTCGTGAAAATAAAAAATATTTTTTTTTTCCACAAAAAAGATATTGTAGCCCCCAAGTTTTTATTTTCACAAGGGTAACAGGAGAAATTGGACTGCAATAGTTGTTGTCCAATTTATCCCGAGTATGCTGATGCGCCATATGTGGGGGTAAACCACTGTTTGGGCGCACGGCAGAGCTCGGAAGGGAAGGAGCGCCTTTTTGGAATGCAGACTTTGATAGAATGGTCTGTGGGCATTATGTTGCGATTGCAGAGCTCCTGATGTACCTAAACTGTAGTAACCCCCCACAAGTGACCCCATTTTGGAAACTAGACCCCCAAGGAACTTATCTAGATGTGTGGTGAGAACTTTGAATGCCCAAGTGCTTCACAGAAGTTTAGAATGCAGAGTCGTGAAAATAAAAAATATTTTTTTTTTCACAAAAAAATTTTGTAGCCCCCAAGTTTTTATTTTCACAAGGGTAACAAGAGAAATTGGACCCCAGAAGTTGTTGTCCAATTTATCCCGAGTACGCTGATGCCCCATATGTGGGGGTAACCCACTGTTTGGGCGCACGGCAGAGCTCAGAAGGGAGGGCGCACCATTTGACTTTTTGAGCGCAAAATTGGCTGTCGTGTTTGGAGACCCCCTGATGTACCTAAACAGTGGAAACCCCCCAATTCTAGCTCCAACCCTAACCCCAACACACCCCTAACCCTAATCCCAACCTGATCCATAATCCTAATCACCAACCCTAACCATAATCACAACCCTTACCCCAAAACAACCCTAATGTCAACCCTAACCATAACCCTAATCAAAACCCTAAATCCAACACACCCCTAATCCTAATCTCAACCCTAATCCCAAACCTAACCCTAATCCCAAGCGTAACCCTAATGCCAACCCTAACCCTAATACCAACCCTAATCCAAACCCTAACCCTAATCCCAGCTCTAACCCTAACTTTAGCCCCAACCCTAGCCCTAACTTTAGCCCCAACCCTAACCCTAGCCCTAAGGCTACTTTCACACTTGCGTCGTTTGGCAATCCGTCGTTTTGGACAAGAAACGGATCCTGCAAATGTGCCCGCAGGATGCGTTTTTTGCCCATAGACTTGTATTGCCGACGGATCGTGACGGATGGCCACACGTCGCGTCCGTCGTGCACTGGATCAGTTGTGTTTTGGCGGAGCGTCGGCACAAAAAAAGTTCAATGAAACGTTTTTTTGTACGTCGCATCCGCCATTTCTGACCGCGCATGCGTGGCCGTAACTCCGCCCCCTCCTCCCCAGGACATAGATTGGGCAGCGGATGTGTTGAAAAACTACAGCTGCTGCCCACGTTGTGCACAATTTTCACAACGTGCGTCGGTATGTCGGGCCGACGCATTGCGACGGCCCCGTACCGACGTAAGTGTGAAAGAAGCCTAACCCTAAATTTTAGCCCCAACCCTAACCCTAAATTTAGCCCCAACCCTAGCCCTAACCCTAGCCCTACCCCTAACCCTACCCCTAACCCTACCCCTAACCCTACCCCTAACCCTACCCCTACCCCTAACCCTAAATTTAGCCCTAACCCTACCCCTAACCCTACCCCTAACCCTAATTTTAGCCCCAACTGCTGTTCTCCTGCCGACCGGCAGATGGAGACAGATGGCGGGCGCACTGGGCATGCGTCCGCCATGTTCTTCTGCCGGCGGCCAGGAGGAGCAGCAAGAGGATCCAGGGACCTAGGTGAGTATGCTATGGTCCCCGAATCCCCCTATTTCTCTGTCCTCTGATGTGCGATCACATCAGAGGACAGAGAATTACACTTTACTTTTTTTTTTTTTTTTTGCGGTCGCCGGTAAACAGTTAATTACCGGCGATCGCAAAACAGGGGTCGGTAATACCGACCCCGATCATGCTCTTTGGGGTCTCGGCTACCCCCGGCAGCCGGGACCCCAAAGATTCTCCCGGTGCCGGCCGGCGGGCGCACTGCGCATGCGCCCGCCATTTTGAAGATGGCGGCGCCCACCGGGAGACACGAGGAGCATCGGGGGAGCTAGGTGAGTATTGGGGGGCCACCTGGGACCCCTTTTCTCTGTCCTCCGATGTGCGATCACATCGGAGGACAGAGAAATTAAAAAGAGATCGCGTTTTTGTTTTTTGTTTTTTTTTGTTTTTTTGCGATCGCCAGTAAACGGTTAATTACCGGCGATCGCAAATGCGGGGTGGGTTAAAAACCCCCCGAATCATGTTCTCTGGGGTCTCGGCTACCCTCGGCAGCCGAGACCCCGGAGAAAATCGGCCTCTGGGGGGCGCTATGGACTTTTTCCACAGCGCCGTTAATTAACGGCGCTGTGGTTTAAGTACCCTTAGCGGCCGCCGTTAAAAGGCGTATCGGCGCTCGCTAAGGGGTTAATAGTCTGAAAAATACAGTAAATAAAAGAACCTATACATGTTTGGTGTATATGAACTCGTAATGACCTGGAGAATCATAATGGTAGGTCAGTTTTAGCATTTAGCGAACATTGTAAAAAACAAAAAACAGTTGAGGAATTGCACTTTTTTTGCAATTTCACAGCACTTGGAATTTTTTTCCCGTTTTCGAATACACAACATGGTTAAATCAATGGGGTCGTTCAAAAAACTCATCCCGCAAAAAATAAGCCCTCACATGGCCATTTTGACCAAAAAGTAAAAAAGTTATGGCTCTGGGAAGAAGGGGAGCAAAAAATGAAAATGCAAAAATACCTCTGGTCATTAAGGGGTTAATATATAGCTGCCTCTTTTTTTTTTATTAATTTTTTTAACCCCACGACCTTTGACGTAATTTACATCATGGTCAGGAAGGGGTTCATGACTAGAGTTGAGCGAATTTCTTCGGGTCCCCGCTTACATGCAGCTGCAGCGCCGATCAGCTGATCAGCCGGCGTGGTCTGTGTTTCCGGGTTCCCTCTGCAGCGTATTCGGCAAGCGCTGTATCTTGCCAAATAAGCGAGGCTCCAAAGAAATTCACTGAACTCTATTCACGACCTATGATGTGCACTTATATACTTACATCATGGTCGATCGTGCAGTTACACGAACAGTGCCTGCGCAGTTGTCAACAAGAGCTTGGTGTCAGTCATATCCCTCTTGCTTAGGATCATTTTCATGGCAATCTAAAATCGTCTTGACGACCTCCGGGTCTGCCAGCAACGGAGGTCTTCTTGGACCATGCCCAGGGCATGGTGGTGCATTTGAAATGCATTATACCAGTGATCAGAGTAATAAAAGTTAAAGTCCCATAGAGGGACTAATTAAAAAAAAAAGAAAAAGTACAAGGTTGGTATTATAGCTTCCGTCAAAGCGACCCGAACTATAAAACTATCACACTATTCAGCACCTTCATTGAAAACTGTAAAAAAAAAAAAAAAAAAAAGTGGTAAAAAAACTGCTTTATCATCATATCGCCGATCAAAAAGTCAAAGGTAAATACAAATGTTATTACGGAAAACGTCATCTTGTTGCGCAAAAAAAAAACAAGTGACCATAGAGCTCCATTAAAAAAAGTTTTTATTGTGTAAAAGCTCCAAAACTAGTGATGAGCGAATATACTCGTTACTCGAGATTTCCCGAGCATGCTCGGGTGTCCTCCGAGTATTTGTAAGTGCTCGGAGATTTAGTTTTCATCGCCACAGCTGAATGATTTACATCTGTTAGCCAGCATCAGTACATGTGGGGATTCCCTAGCAACCAGGCAACCCCCACACGTACTTATGCTGGCTAGTAGCTGTAAATCATTCAGCTGCGGCGATGAAAACTAAATCTCCGAGCACTAACAATTACTTGGAGGACCCCCGAGCGTGCTCGGTAAATCTCGAGTAAGGAATATATTCGCTCATCACTATCCAAAACATAAAAAAAAAATGATGTAAATATTGTATCGCTGTAATCGTACTGAGCCGAAGAATGAACCTGCCATGTCAATTTTACCACACGCAGAAAGGCTTAAAGAAAACTCCCAAAAAACAATTCCTGAATTTCTGTTTTTTGTTAATTTTGCCTACCAAAAATCAGAATAGAAAGTGATCAAAATATGTCAAGTGTCCAAAAATGGTACCAATAAAAACTTCAACTTGTCCCTCAAAAAACAAGCTCTCACATGAATGTCAGCAAAAATATAGAAAAGTTATGGCTATCAAAATATGGCAATACGAAAAACTTTTTTGTAACACCAGAAGACACTTTTTTGTTTTTGATGATAACCAAACATAAAAGAAAACTTTAAATCTGGTGTCGCTGTAATCGCAGTGACTCGAAGATAAATTTGTCTCATAACTGATACAGCACTGTGAGCAGCTTTAAAGGGACACTGTCACCTGAATTTTGAGGGAACAATCTTCAGCCATGGAGGCGGGGTTTTTGGGTGTTTGATTCACCCTTTCCTTACCCGCTGGCTGCAATATTGGATTGAAGTTCATTCTCTGTCCTCCATAATACACGCCTGCGCAAGGCAAGATTGCCTTGTGCAGGCATGTACTACGGAGGACAGAGACTTAACTTCAATCCAATATTGCAGCCAGCACGCAGCCAGCGGGTAAGGAAAGGGTGAATCAAACACCCAAAAACCCCGCCTCCATGGCTGAAGATTGTTCCCTCCAAATTCAGGTGACAGTGTCCCTTTAAGTATCTATTAAGTCAGTTCTTCACCTGCTGTTAATGTGTTTATTCTGCCTCCCAAAGATGGCACTAAGGCTCTGTGCACGTTTATCCTGCGTTCTTCACTGAGCGCTTACATCAGGGTTTCCGTGTAAGTCTTTGAAATACAGGTGCTTCTCACTAAATTTAAATGAACTTTTACATGATATTCTATTTCAGTTCTTCAATACAAAAAGTGAAACTCGTATATTACATAGTCGTTACAGAGTGATCTATTTGAAGTGTTTTATTCCTGTTAATGTTGATGATTATGGCTTACAGCCAATGAAAATCCAAAAGTCATTCTCAGTAAATTAGAATACTTTATAACACCAGCTTCAGAAATGATTTAAAAATGCGAAATCTTGGTCTACTGAAATATATATTCAGTAAATGCACTCAATATTTGGTCAGGGCTCCTTTTGCTTCAATTACTATTGCATCAATGTGGCGTGGCATGGAGGCAAGCAGCCTGTTGCCCTGCTGAGGTGTTACGGAAGCCCAGGTTGCTTTGATAGCAGCCTTCAGCTCGTCTGCATTGTTGGGTCTGGTGTCTCTCATCTTCCTCTTGACAATACCCCATAGATTTTCTATGGGGTTAAGGTCAGGTGAGTTTGCTGGCCAATCAAGCACAATGATACTGTTGTTTTTAAACCAGGTATTGTTACTTTTGAAATTTCCATCTCCAAAAAGCTTGTCAGCAGAGGGAAGCATGAAGTGTTCTAAGATTTCCTGGTAGATGGCTGCGCTGACTTTGGTCTTAATAAAACACAGTGGACCTACACCAGCAGATTACATGTCTCCCCAAACCATCACTGATTGTGGAAACTTCACTCTATACCTCAAGCAGCTTGGATCGTGTGCCTCTCCACTCTTCCTCCATACTCTGGGACCTTGATTTCAAAATGAAATGAAAAATGTGCTTTCATCTGAAAACAACACCTTGGGCCACTGAGCAACAGTCCAGTTCTTTTTCTCCTTGGCCCAGGTAAGAGGCTTCTGGCATTGTCTATTGGTCATGAGTGGTCTGACACCAGGAATGCGACACTTGTAGCCCATGTCCTGGATACGTCTGTGTATGGTAGCTCTTGAAGCAATGACTCCAGCAGCAGTCCACTCGTTGTGAATCTCCCCCAAATTTTTGAATGGTCTTTTCTTAACAATATTTTTAAAGCTGCGGTTATCCCAGTTGCTTGTGCACCTTTTTCTACCACACTTTTTTTTTCCTTCCACTGAATTTTCCATTAATATGCTTGGATACAGCACTCTGTGAACATCCAGATTATTTAGCAATGACCTTTTGTGGCTTACCCTCCTTGTGGAGTGTGTCAGTGACTGCCTTCTGGACATCTCTCAAGTCAGCAGTCTTCCCCATGATTGTGGAGCCTACTGAAACAGATTAAGGGACATTTTTAAATGCTTAGGAAGCCTTTGCAGGTGTTTTTTGACAATTATTCTAATTTACAGAGACAATGACTTTTGGGTTTTCATTGGCCGTAAGCCATAATCATCAACATTAACATAAACACTTGACATAGATCACTCTGTTTGTAATGATGCTATATAATATGAGTTTCACTTCTTGTAGTGAAGAACTGAAATAATTTAACTTTTTGATGATATTCTAATTTTGTGAGAAGCTCCTGTATGTATGTATGTGATTCAGAGGACACCCTCAAGATAAGATTCCCTATAATGAGGCAGATGGAGGCACTCTGGACGCTGCCTGGCCTATGATGCAGCTCTGTCTTTCTTTATAAGTGTGCATAAAAGTGCAGTCGGCTACACTTATGTGTACGTCTTAAAAGCAGGACAACGCTGAACAGAGGCCAGACGGAGTCCAGAGTAACTCTGCTGCCTCATTATAGTGAATGTATCCGTTGGCAGTTTCATCTGAATCATGTCATTTTGAGATTTAGATGGAAACCCTGATGTAAGTGCTGATATAAGTGATCAAAATGTTATGTAAAATGTTCACAATAAAAGCTTCAACTCAGTCCACAAAAAGAGCAAGTTCCCACTTGGGTCCATCATCTGTTAATGTGCAAATTGCCTCTTCTGATAAAAAGAGGACTTAAACTCTCTAGCGCCACCTGTTGGAAGTAGCGATCCTACAAGTCACAATCAACCCTTTAACGAGTCGTGCAATATGACTTAGGATAAAAGCCAAATCAATATCTCAATTCGCAGACACAGTGTTTATATAAAGACCAACATTGATATTATCGCCATATGGTCAGTGATAGATACCAGCCCTACAGAACATATAAGAAATCACAGTACAGTTACAGATAATGACTTACCGCTGTTGTTCTTTCTGATGGATTCGTTCACTTTTCCCGTCTTTTCCATCTGGCCCAGACCAACATGACAACTTCTTCCTGCCAGGACTCGTCTGCAGAGAATAAAACAAAGACACATGTCACGTCTCATATTTTCAGCACTGTCCCCAATGGGGCTATTCCCAACCTGAAGAAACTCCTCATCCTGCGGATACCCCAATACTGTGCCGCTGCTGCCTTATGTGTCCCTATTACTGCACCTGCTGTGTGGTTCTCTGTGCCTCCTAAATTCTACAGCAACACTCTATAATATAATAATGCCTGGTGCAAGTGCCCTAGAAACCAGTGCCCTCATTTTGCTCCCTAGAAAGTAATATTTTTCTGTGTGCCCCTTAGATAGTCACAGTAACCTGAGTTCCCCTATAACAATAAGTGCCCACTTTACATTTAATAATGCCCCGAGTTGCTCCCCTAGACACAGTATGATGCTTTCTTATACACCGTATAATGCCCCCTCACTGTGTATATACTGACCCCTTAGTAGCTCTCAAATTGTATGATGGCCCCATCACTGTAATCTCCACACTGTATGATGGCCCCCTAGATAGCCTCTATATAGTATAATGCACTCCCCATGCGCAGTCTCTCTATATAGTTTAATGTACTCCCCAAAGGCAGACTCTATAGTATAATGCATCCCCATAGCAGACTCTACAGTTGTGGGCAAAAGTATTGACACCCCTGCAATTCTGTCAGATAATACTCATTTTCTTCCTGAAAATGATTGCAAACACAAATTCTTTGTTATTATTATCTTCATTTAATTTGTCTTAAATGAAAAAACACAAAAAGAATTGTCCTAAAGCCAAATTGGATATAATTCCACACCAAACATAAAAAAGGGGGTGGACAAAAGTATTGGCACTGTTCAAAAAATCATGTGATGCTTCTCTAATTTGTGTAATTAACAGCACCTGTAACTTACCTGTGGCACCTAACAGGTGTTGGCAATAACTAAATCACACTTGCAGCCAGTTGACATGGATTAAAGTTGACTCAACCTCTGTCCTGTGTCCTTATGTGTACCACATTGAGCATGGAGAAAAGAAAGAAGACCAAAGAACTGTCTGAGGACTTGAGAAACCAAATTGTGAGGAAGCATGAGCAATCTCCAGGCTACAAGTCCATCTCCAAAGGCCTGAATGTTCCTGTGTCTACCGTGCGCAGTGTCATCAAGAAGTTTAAAGCCCATGGCACTGTGGCTAACCTCCCTAGATGTCGACGGAAAAGAAAAATTGACAAGAGATTTCAACGCAAGATTATGCGGATGTTGGATAAAGAACCTCGACTAACATCCAAACAAGTTCAAGCTGCCCTGCAGTCCGAGGGTGCAACAGTGTCAACCCGTACCATCCGTCAGCGTCTGAATGAAAAGGGACTGTATGGTAGGAGACCCAGGAAGACCCCACTTCTTACCCCGAGACCTAAAAAAGCCAGGCTGGAGTTTGCCAAAACTTACCTGAAAAAGCCTAAAACGTTTTGGAAGAATGTTCTCTGGTCAGATGAGACAAAAGTAGAGCTTTTTGAGCAAAGGCATCAACATAGAGTTTACAGGAGAAAAAAAGAGGCATTCAAAGAAAAGAACACGGTCCCTACAGTCAAACATGGCGGAGGTTCCCTGATGTTTTGGGGTTGCTTTGCTGCCTCTTGCACTGGACTGCTTGACTGTGTGCATGGCATTATGAAGTCTGAAGAATACCAACAAATTTTGCAGCATAATGTAGGGCCCAGTGTGAGAAAGCTGGGTCTCCCTCAGAGGTCATGGGTCTTCCAGCAGGACAATGACCCAAAACACACTTCAAAAAGCACTAGAAAATGGTTTGAGAGAAAGCACTGGAGACTTCTAAGGTGGCCAGCAATGATTCCAGACCTGAATCCCATAGAACACCTGTGGAGAGATCTAAAAATTGTAGGTTGGAGAAGGCACCCTTCAAATATCAGGGACCTGGAGCAGTTTGCCAAAGAAGAATGGCCTAAAATTCCAGCAGAGCATTGTAAGAAACTCGTTGATGGTTACTGGAAGCGGTTGGTCACAGTTATTTTGGCTAAAGGTTGTGCAACTAAGTATTAGGCCGAGGGTGCCAATACTTTTGTCTGGCCCATTTTTGGAGTTTTGTGTGAAATGATCAATGTTTTGCTTTTTGCTTCATTCTCTTTTGTGTTTTTTAATTTAAGACAAATTAAATGAAGATAATAATACCAAAGAATTTGTGATATCAAACATTTTGTGAGCCCTCACAGGCAGGGTCCTCTCTCCTTCTGTACCAGTTATGACTTGTATTGTTCAAGATTATTGTACCTGTTTTTATTATGTATACCCCTCCTCATATGTAAAGCGCCATGGAATAAATGGCGCTATAATAATAATAATAATAATAATAATAATAAATTTTAGGAAGAAACTGAGTATTATCTGACAGAATTGCAGGGGTGTCAATACTTTTGGCCACAACTGTATATAGTATAATGCACCACCCATAGGCAGACTCTATAATCTGTATTGTATAATGCAGCCCCCATAGGCAGAATCTATAGTATATTCCAGCCCCCCATAGGCCGATACAGTTGAACTTGCGATGACGGGCAGGGGGCCTACTGCGGACACCGGGCCCCCTAGCATCTTCGGGGCCCCATAGAGGCTGGGCGCAGAGCAGGGAGATCAATTCTCATTGATCTGCTGCAGAATGTAACTGTACCGCACGCCAAAACAGTTTACAGTGGCTCCAGGGAGAAAGAGAGAGAGAGAGAGATTTTCCCTGACTAGAAAATCCTTCCGGGCATGCTCAGAACACAAAAATGTGATACGTCGCTGGATTCCTGATTGTCACAGTCAGTGACGCATCCTGTGCCCATAGGCTTCTATTATAGCCAGCGACGGGCAGCGCAGGATGCGTCGCTGAGCAATTTCCCGACGTGCAAAAAAAAACGTTCTTCTGAACGTTTTCTTCGCCCGACAGACCGGTTTTGGCTGACGGCTCTAGTGCACAACGGATGAAATGGATGGCCATCCGTCACAATCTGTCGCTAATACAAGTCTGAGAAAAAAACAGGATCCTGCAGAAAAATTTGTTTTCTTATAACTCGACAGATTGTGACAGGGGATGAAAGACGGAAGTGTGAAAAAGGCCCTAGCAATACACCATTCTAGAGAGCAGAGCGCTTTGAATAGCTGTCAGTGTGATACATGAGTGGGAAGGCGTCTTCTTCTATCACTGAACACATCTGATGGGGTTCTGATTTCTGCAGTATGCCATAGGGCTGACAGGTAGTAAGTACTATGCGCCCAGCACCCAGAGGTGTATCTAGGGTTTCTGGCACCCGGGGCAAGAATTCATTTTGCCCCCCCACCCCCCCAAGGACATATGCGATTTGCACACTTAGTCATGTACCCACGAGCCGCTCTCCCTAATGCTCTCAATATTCAGTGAAAAAGAAGCAGAAGAGAAGCTCGTTATCACATTACCATAAGTATGAAAATCGCCTATCAGTGAAGTGTCCATGTGACGACTACTGGAACCTGCAGAGCTGAATCCTGACATCGCAGCTTCTGAATTCTCACAACTAATGCACTGCACACTTTTAGGATTCTCCCTTGCCGGTGGACGGTCATGTCAGCATAAGCATGTGATTTGTATACTTCTGACCACATTCCGACTAGACTCTCTCAGTTCGTTTTCTTTGACTGTGGCCACACATATCTAGTCAGCAAGTGACCGCATGTATGTAAATCGCCAGCACGAGAGAATCCTGACAGTGTGCAGGGCGCACTCTGAGAAGTCGTAAGTCTGCAGTCACAAAGAATGACTGAAGACTCATTACAAACCTGGACATCCCCTTTAATTCTCCTAACATAAATAAAAACATGACAATTAGTCAGTATCACAAATAACATTTAGGTACATCCAGGTATCTTATAGATGACGTCGTCTCTGGAGCCGATATCCTTCTTTTCTTCATCTTGTCTAGACCCCATGATGAGTTTTCTCATCCACAGCCGTCTCTGCAGACTTCCATCTTCTCTGCCCTTTTGCAGAAAATCTCCACGTGATGGCTTTAAAATAGAAGTGTCATTATAATGCTCCTGAATAAAAAATTGCCCCTCACTATATTGTCTGCACAAAATATGACCCCCACACTGTCCCTCTTATGATACATGCTCTTCACACTGACCTCTCCTTTCCATACCAGCCCCCTCTTCACACTGTCCTCTCATACTGTGTCCCCCCTATAGGGCCCAGTATTTATACTGTACTCTCTCATCACACTCCCCCTCCTTGGTATACTGTCCCTTCCTGGCTGTGCCCTTACACTGACCCTCCATGCTACGCCCCCACTACTCAGTATCTATTCTGTGCCCACTCACTTTTCTCCCCCATACTGTCTCACACTATTCCTCTCCCTCCTCATACTGTCTCCTCTCACATTCCTCCAGTTCACCTTACTGTCTCCTCATATGTTTACCCCCTCTCTTTCTATACTGCCTGCTCACCTGGCTCCCCATACTGTAATGGCACACATCCCATCACCCTCACTCCCCATACTCTGTCCACATACATTTTTCACATCGCTACTCATACTGTGTCCACATACATTCCCCCGTTCGCTCCTCATACTGTCTGCACCCATCCCCCATACTGTTTCCTCAGATATGCCCCCCAATCTCCTGTACTGTTTCCTCATATATGCCCATTATTTTCCTCTACTCCACCCCATCATTGCTCTCTTCACCACCTCCATCTTTGCCTTCTCCACCACCACTATCATTGCTTTCTCCCCCACCACCTCCATCATTTCCACCTTTGCCTTTTCCACCATATCCATCATTTTCTCTTCCCCCACCATCCCCATCATCTTTCCATCACCATCATCATTGTCCTTTCCGCCGCCATCAACATATTTGCCCATTCCACCACCTCAATCATTTTCTCCCCCTCCAATATCATCAGTGTGCTTTCCACCACCACCATCCTTGTCCATTCTACCACCTCCATCATTTCTTCCCCCCCTCATTATTGCTCTTTCCACCAACTCCATGATTTTCTCCTCCCCACCATCATTGCATTCTCCCCCCACCACCATCATTGCCCATTCCAATTTCCACCTCCATCATTGCCTCCCCCACCCCCATCATCGCCCATTCCACCACATCCATCATTTCCTCCTCCCCCTCCATTCCAATTATTGCTCTCTCCACGTCATCCCCATCATTGCCCTTGCCTCTCCTCCCCGTACACACACACACAAAACCATTTGTCTCTGCACATTCACCCGCAGCGCTACGCATGCACACACAAACGCACACACACACATATATTGCGTACTGTATAATGGCCACACCTAGTTACTCCTACACACGCGGCTGAGCTCCGTACACCTCGTACACACGTGGCTCCGTTCCATACACCTCGTACACACCCAGCTTCGCTCCATACACATCATACACACCCGGCTCCGCTCTGTATACATCGTACACACACGGCTCCGCTCTATACACCTCGCACACACACACAGCTCCAATCTGTACACCACACACACACACGGCTCCGCTCTGTACACCTCGCACACACACAGCTCCGCTCTGTACACCTCGCACACACGGCTCCGCTCTGTACACCTCGCATACACGGCTCCGCTCTGTACATCTCGCACACACACGGCTCCACTCTGTACACCTCGCACACACACGGCTCTGCTACATCCACACAAACCACTCCTGACCCCACATAAAAGCTTACCCTCGTCCAGCTCCATGACAACCAGCAGAGTCCTGCACTACACGGAGGCCCTTGATCATGTGACTTCTCCCCTCCTGTGACCTCATCACAGGTTCTGTGCCCACAGAGCAGCGGCAGACATAGTTGTGAACTTGACAGCCGGCTCAGAGAACGAGACTATCTCAGTGTGGGGTCGGCAGAATGCCGCCGACAAGGAGCCTCCTTGGACCGCCGCATCATCAGGCGGCCCGCTGTTGCCCCCCTGTCGGCTGTGCCCGGGGCACATGCCTCGGCTGCCCCCCCTTCCTGGATATGCCACTGCCGGCACCTGCCCAAATTTAAAGTCTTTATTAGCTCTTTTTGCTGGGTTTAGATTTGTACCCCAGGAACGCTCTACCACTGAAAATCTGCCATGTCCTGTCTCTTTATCTTTGTGATTATGCACAATTGTTGCCATACAGTTTAGATATCTTTTGACACGTTTGGGAATTAATACTGATTGTTAATGACACTGTGACAGTAATCCCAACACGCAGTGAGATGACGCTTCAGCAGAGGCTGTAATGGTCCCTTTGGCAGACTCATGGTTTAGCCCATCAGTATAAGTGACACAATGGGCCCCAGGGAACCCGCTTGGCTTTATCCGCAGGAAACTATAGTATTCAAGTATTTCCATGCATAAAATACTTGTATTTTGCACCTATTTTTTTGGCTGTAATGAATGTTACATTTTCTATTTTTATATAGAATATATAAGATTAAAGTAGTGTTTTAGTTGTGTGCAATAGGCTCTGTTCACATCTGTGTTGGCAGCCTCTACCACAAATTCTCCTAGGCACTGCTCCCAGCACTACTTTTCCTTTCGAAAAGGCAGAAAACTCGCCAGAACACGACAGCCCCCAGTCAGTAAGGTCTGGTGACATCAATAATACAATGGCTGTGAGAGCCCTGTAGATACCATTATGAATGGAATCCACAAAGACAGTGTGAATAGTGCCTTGGCCACCTAATTGGGATGGGGCCATGTACTTAGTTCTGTTATACGCTTGTGTGTTGAAGTGCTGCGTTTACAACACTTAAGGTTCACCTGCCATTGTCTACACAGGTTGGAATTTATTATTTCATCGGCACATACATGAGTAGGAGGTTGTCTTTTTACATCATGTAACCTCTTAGATCATGGTCACACGTTCAGTATTTGGTCATTATTTTACCTCAGTATGTGTAAGCCAAAACCAGGAGTGGGACAATTAGAGGGAAAGAATAATAGAAACATATGCACCACTGCTGTATTTATCACCCACTCCTGGTTTTGGCTACAAATACTGAGGTAAAATACTGACCAAATACTGCTAGTGTGAACGTGGCCTTACAGTTTTACAAAGATTCACTGTGTAAAGTTACAAATCCACAACATGTCAATTTCTCTCGTGACTACTCTGAGTTTTATGTGTAAATTTTTCCCATAGACTTGGATTAGATGCGGAAAATCAACATCAAAAACTCGTGTAATCCACACATGACTGCATCAATAAAGTTCTGACAAAGTCAAATACCAGGAAGTATTAAAACAAAGCCACTTTATTTAAAATATGACATTCATATATGAGCCAAAATGCAGCATCAGAAATGTGATACAAACACATGAAAAAAGCTAAGAAAAAACGCGATTAACCTAATTTACTTATTAGGTGATGAAAATCTACAACATGAATAACTCGCCAAAACCTCATTATGGGAATGTAGCCTTAACCCCTTAATGACAGCCAATACGTCTTTTAACTGACCTGAGATATAAGAGAATAGCCTCCCCATACAGGTGACAGTCCAGCAGCTGTCGGCTGTACACTATAGCTGACAACTTGCTGCATCAGCCACGAGCAGTGCTTGCACCGTCCATATCTGTTTAACCCCTTAGATGCTGCTGTCAATAGTGACTACATCATTATTAATGGTGTGGGGGCTTCCTCTTTATCCCAATTGGTGCCCACAGATCATGATTTTGTGGTCCTGATGTTTGCCGTTGCAATTCATGACAAAATAGCGGCCTTAGAGTCTGATGGCTGTAGTAATCTGTTCAGAAGTTAAGAGGCATTTAGGTGTTGAAAATACATATTTTCATTTCTGTCATGCCACTTTGCATTAATTCCTGAAAAGCACCTGAAGGTTTAATAAACTACCTGACAGCAGTTTTCAATAAGTCAGGGGATGATGTTTTTAAAATGGTATCACTTTTGGGGGGGTTCCCAATATATAGGACCCCTAAAGTCACTTCAAACATGGATAAGTCCGTAAAAAATAAATTTTGTAAATTTCCTTGAAAAAATGAAAAATTACTGCTACATTTTTAAACCTCCTAAAATGCTAACAAAATAAAAGAACATTTTAAAAATGGTGCTGATGTAAAGCCGACATATGGGAAATGTTATTTATTAGTGGTTTGCTGTGGTATGACCATCTGGATTAAAGGGATAATCATTCAAAGTTTGAAAATTGCTAATTTTTTAAAATGTTTCTCCAATTTCTGATATTTTTTATAAATAAACAAAAAACATATCAACCTAAATTTACCATTATCATAAAGTACAATGTGACATGAAAAAACTCTCAAAATCACTGGGATTTGTTGAAGCGTTCCAGAGTTATTACCACATAAATTGACACTAGTCAGATCTAAAAAATTTGGCTCCGTCACTAAGGGGTTAAAATAAACTTAGGTCAACTAACATAGTTTAAACAGGGGCATGAGGCTTTGTATGGCAGTAAACATGCCTCTAGGTACAGACAGGCTATGGCTCTCCCGACCCAAGCCTCATAAACATGTATGAAGCTGTCACCCTCAGATCAGGAGGCCAGTCCGTGCATGGAGAAAATTACATGTCGCTCCTCCATCTTCTGGGCAGTTCTGCAGCCCCAACTGACACCTCTTCACATGCTAGAGGGACATCAAAAGCTTAGGGGGTGGGCTAACATTGAGGGAACCATGATGTTGCAGCATCACCCAGATGACTGGAAGGAGCTGCATGGAGGTGGTAGGCCACGTTCACACGTTCAGTATTTTGCCTCAATATTTGTAAGCCAAAACCAGGAGAAGTGGAGAAATGGTGACTCGTTACTATTATACTTTTCTCTGATTGTTCCACTCTTGATTTTGCTTTAGAAATACTGATTTAAAATACAGGACATGTGAACGTGGCCTTAAAGGGAACCGATCACCTGATTCAGATGCTCCCCAAACGGTGGACAGGTATGTATGTATGTATGTATGTATGTATATATATATATATATATATATATATATATATATATATATATATATATATATATATATATATATATATATATATATATATATATATATATATATATATATACACTTCAATTGTGAGACAGAATCTTAAAAAAAAATCATTGTATGATTTTTCCATAATTACCGTATATACTCGAGTATAAGCCGACCCGAGTATAAGCCGACCCCCCCCTAATTTTGCCACAGAAAACTGGGAAAACTTAATGACTCGAGTATAAGCCTAGGGTGGAAAATGCAGCAGCTACCGGTAAATGTCAAAAGTAAAAATAGATACCAATAAAAGTAAAATTAATTGAGACATCAGTAGGTTGTGTTTTTGAATATCCATATTGAATCAGGAGCCCCATATAATGCTCCATAAAGTTTATTATGGCCCCATAAGATGCTCTATATTAAAATATGCCCCATATAATCCTGCATAAAGGTTAATAATGGCCCCATAAGATGCTCCATAGACACATTTGCCCAATATAATGCTGCACAAATGTTGATTATGGCCTCATAAAATGCTCCATAAAGATATTTGCCCCATATAGTGCTGCACAATCCTTGGTTATGGCCCCATAAGATGCTCCATACAGACACTTGCCCCATTTGCTGTTGCAGCGATAAAAAAAAATAAAATCACATACTCACCTCTCCATCGCTCAGGCCCCCGGCACTTTCAATATTCACCTGACTTCGTTCTGGCACCGCTCCATCTTCAGCGTCTTCTGCACTGAAATTCAGGCAGAGGGCGCGCACTAACCACGTCACCATGCCCTCTGACCTGAGCGTCACTGCAGAAGACGCTGAAGATGGAGCGGCGCCGGAACGGGGAGCAGGTGAGTATAGCGCAGCGCTCCCCTCCCCGTTATACTCACCTGCTCCTGGCACGGTGCAGTCCCTGCTTCCCCGGCGCCGCAGCTTCTTCCTGTATTGAGCGGTCACCGTTACCGCTCATTACAGTAATGAATATGCTCCTGGCGTGGTCCCTGCAGTCCCTGCTTCTCCGGGCGCTGACAGCTTCTTTCATGTTACCGCTTATTATAGTAATGAATATGGACCCGACTCGCATATTCATTACTGTAATGAGCGGTACCATGTGACTGCTCAGTAAAGGAAGAAGCTGCGGCGACGGGGAAGCAGGGACTGCAGGGCCAGGGCCAGGAGCAGGTGAGTATAATTAGACAGCCCCCACTCCCCCTCCCCTGCCAACCCCTGGGTATGACTCGAGTATAAGGCCGGCGTCACACTAGGCGTATGAAAATGTGGTCCATATTTTACATGCGTAATATGCAGAAATATTCCCAAAATAGTGATCCGTGAGAAAATATTCAGAAAAATGCCCACGCTCGAGTTCATCAGAGGTTATGCCAGCAGCCGGCGCAGCACCGCAAGTCTAGGTAGCTACGTTCCCCTGCTTTCCAAGCATTCCCCAGATTTTACAGGCAGGGGCGGCTGCATTAGCAGGCTCCTGCTTGTAAAAATATTTAACCCCTTCAGATGGATTTACAGCGTGGGACAAGACTGAACGACGGAAGGTATGGGGTATTGTTGATTTTTTATTTTCACTTTGTTTCAGGTGACAAGGGTCTTCAATTGGATTGAAAGTATAATAAACTATTCCAACACCCTGTGTATTTCAATAAAATACTTTTTTCATAATTTGTGTGTTTTGTTAACCATTTTCTACTATTGGATTAATAATGGATAGGTGTCTTATTGATGCCTCTCCATTATTAACCTGGCTTAATGTCACCGTACAATAGCAAGGTGACATTAACCCTTTATTACCCCATATCCTACCGCTACAGGGGAGTGGGAAGAGAGAGGCTAAGTGCCAGAATAGGCGCTTCTTCCAGATGTGCCTTTTCTGGGGTGGCTGGGAGCAGATGTTTTTAGCCAGGGGTGGCCAATAACCATGGTCCCTCTCTAGGCTATTAATATCTGCCCTCAGTCAGTGGCTTTCCCACTCTGGCGGAGAATATTGCGTGGGAGCCCACGCCAATTTTTTCTGTGATTTTACCCTTTACTTTAATAGCTAGAGCCCCCAAACTTTACACACAGACACTTGGAACATTATTAGTGAGGAATATGTTCAAAATAAGGGATATGAAATGGTTTACTGTATGTAAACCATGTCTCCTATCCTGTTGTGTTTGGGAAGGAGATAGCAAAAGCCGGCAATTGAATTACCGGCTTTTAAGCTATCCAGCGCTGTATGAAATCTAAATATGTATGTGTGTCTCACTGATAGAATAGGTGTGTGTGTGTATATATATATATATATATATATATATATATATATATATATATATATATATATATACACCTACTCTACCTATTCTATCTATGTGTCGACATTTATTTTACCTATTCTATTCTAACCTGTCAGTGTGATTTTACTGTACACCGCGCTGAATTGCTGGCTTTTCTATAGAACACCACTGCGTATTTCTCGCAAGTCACACTGTTGGTCTGTGTGTAATCCGTATTTTTCTCGCCCCCATTGACTTTCATTGGTGGATTTTTTGCGCAATAAGCTGACAAACGCAGCATGCTGCGATTTTCTACATCCATACAAGACCGTATAATACGGATGCGTAAAATACGGCAGATAGGAGCTGCCCCATAGAAAATCATTGGTCCGTGTGCAATACATATTTTCTGCGCCTCTCATATGTCCTTAAAACTCGCTAGTGTGACGCCAGCCTAAGCCGAGAGGGGGACTTTGAACCCAAAAAAATGGGCTGAAAATCTCGGTGTCATGAGGCTACCGCGACAGAGAGGTTCCAGAGAACCGCACAGCTCTGGGCCTCGTTCACACACGATGAACAGAACTCTTCTCCTGAATTCTGACCTGGCTGTCTTGCCAGCACGGCAGGAGTTAAAACTTGTTACTGAAGTTACTGAGAGCTATGTCTCTCAGCTGATTTGGTTTTGGTAATCTCCACTCCTATACAGACTCAGCTTTGTCTACAACTGTTGTCAGTGATCAGTTCTGCTGCCTGGCTTGGAGTGAGAAGGAGCGTGGTAATAGGAGCTTGGAGGTTTATTTACAGAGATTGATGTCTGCTCTTTTGGTTGCATGCTTAACCTGTTTTCCTTCCTAGTTTTTTCTTTCTCTTCCCTTCTCTGTGTTTCCTCTGTGGTTGTGTGAGCATTTGGTGAGTTTGAGACTGTTACCTTGTCTGTATACCCTGTTTAATTGCCGTATTTATACACTGGTGCAGTCCACCTCCCTTGGGGGGAGAGGGGTCCACTGATAGGGCCTGCACAGGAGACAGGGATATGCTGGCGGCTCAGGCCTCCTAACCATTATAGGTACCCCTGAGATAAGGGAAAGCCAGGGCCCCATTATAGTGGCAGGGACAGGTGCGGGTCCCAGTACGCCGTCCTGCCCCTTTATCGCCCTAAACGGCTTGACAGTATCACTGACCTTAAAAATTTTCTTGGTCCAATATGAACCCCATTGCTGCTTTAGCTGGACAATTGCAGCAGCTCAGTCTAGAGGTGGCTGACCTCCGCTCGGCGGTTGTACAGCGCACTCCAGTGGCCACTGCAGGGGTCGCTGGAGCCTAAAATTGCGTTACCTGACAGGTTCTCTGGGGGGCGCGACAAATTTGTTACATTCAGGGAGGCCTGTAATTTGTATTTTAGGTTGTGTCCTCACACTTCAGGTTCAGAGGAGCAGAGGGTTGGAATTGTAGTATCGCTACAAGGTGATCCTCAGGCCTGGGGATTTTCACTTCCCCCTGATGCTTTGCCGTTACGAACTATGGAGGAGTTTTTTCGAGCCTTAGGTCAAGTGTATGATGATCCTGACCGCGTCTCCCTCGCTGAGTCCACAATACGCCATCTTACACAGGGAGACTGGCCAGTAGAGGAGTACTGCTCTGAGTTTTGGAGATGGGCTACTGACACAATGTGGAATGACTCCGCAGTCAATTTTATCAGGGCCTATCTGATAAAATAAAAGATGCCTTCGCCCTACAGGAGACACCAACCACACTGGAGGCAGCTATGTCTCTTGCGATCCGTGTGGACCGCCGCCTGCGCCAGAATCTGAGTCTCTAGGAGAACCTATGCAGTTGGGTGGCGCTTCTCGTTCTAAAGTGGCTGCAGTAGTACGGCGTAAGGAAGGTGCATGTTGTTTTTTTTTGTGGCAGAAGGGGTCATTATGTGAATGTGTGTCCTTCTAGAAGACAACCGCCGGAAAACTATTGAGCCCGGGTTGCGGGGAGGTTGGCAACTCGGGTGTACTAGTTTCCTCCTTAGGTAAACCACAATTTTTCTTACCAGCTGAGATTCGTCTTGGTGATAGTAGGCTCAATATCTCTGCCTTTCTGGACTCTGGGGCAGGGTTTAATTTAATTGATGCTGGGTTTGTTCAGGCACATGGGCTTAAAACTCAAGAGTTGTCTAGACCCATACCTATAATTGCTATTGATTCTGCACCTTTGAGCCTGGGGACTTTCACTCAGATCGTCCGTGGGGTGAGCCTACAAATAGGGGCATTGCACTCTGAGTCAATAGATTGTGTTGGGGGGGTTTGCCGTTGCCTGTAGTTCTCGGTTTACCATGGCTCACGTTACACAACCCGGTGTTAGACTGGCAGACTCGGGAGATTACTAGATGGAGTGAGTTTTGTCAGAACTCAGGCTGGGTTGAGTTCTCAGGTTTTGCCAGAGTTCATCTCAGATTTTGAGGATGTATTCTCTGACGAGGGAAGGCAAGAGCTACCTCCACACCGTCCTTATGATTGTGCCATACGTCTCATTCCTGGTGCTAAACTGCCTAAGAGTAGGCTATACAACATCTCTGCCCCAGAGAGACAGGCCATGAAGGACTATATCACAGAGAGTCTGGCCAAGGGTCATATCAGACCCTCGTCATCACCCATTGCTGCCGGGTTCTTCTTTGTTAAGAAGGACGGGGGTTTACGCCCATGCTTAGAC
This sequence comes from Ranitomeya imitator, assembly GCF_032444005.1. Classification (NCBI taxonomy): domain Eukaryota; kingdom Metazoa; phylum Chordata; class Amphibia; order Anura; family Dendrobatidae; genus Ranitomeya; species Ranitomeya imitator. The sequence continues at coordinate 574,208,832 of NC_091282.1, forward strand.
TTCCGTGAATTAAACCAAGTTACGGTCCGAGATTCTTTCCCGCTCCCTCTTATTCCGGACCTCTTTAATCAAATTGTGGGGGCTAAATGGTTCTCCAAATTAGATCGCAGGGGGGCATATAATCTCATTCAGATGAAGGAGGGGGATGAATGGAAGACGTCGTTTAATACTCCAGAGGGACATTACGAGAACTTGGTTATGCCTTTTGGGTTAAGTAATGCTCCTGCTGTGTTTCAACACTTAGTCACCTAATAGGTAGGTTTGTGGTGGTATATCTCGATGACATCTTAATTTATTCCCCTGACCTCGAGTCCCATCAGGATCATGTATGGCAGGTCCTTCAGGTACTCAGGGACAATAAACTGTTTGCCAAACTTGAGGAATGCATGTTCGTGGTCAAAGAGATTCCGTTTTTGGGTTATTTCTTATCATCCACAGGATTTCGTATGGATCCGGCTAAGGTCAAGGCGGTCTTAGAGTGGGAGCGTCCTGAGGACCTTAAGGCCTTGCAGAGGTTTTTAGGTTTTGCAAACTACTATCGCAAATTTATTAAAGACTTTTCAGTAGTAGCCAAACCTTTAACAGACATGACCAAGAGAGGCACGGACTTCTCTGTCTGGTCCAGTACAGCCTTCCAGGCTTTTGTACGGCCTGCCAGGCACTTTGAAGAAGTGTTTTTCCACTGCACCCATACTAATACAGCCTGACATCACGCAGCCATTTGTGGTAGATGTGGATTCCTCTGAGGTGGGAGTGGGAGCTGTATTGTCTCAGGGGATTTCTCCGAGTAAGTGGCGTCCATGTGCATTTTTCTCGAAAAAAATTATCTCCTACTAAGAGGAATTATGATATTGGTAACAGGGAGCTGTTGGCAATTAAATGGGCATTTGAGGAATGGCGCCATTTTTTGGAGGGAGCACTTCACCCAGTCATGGTGATCACAGATCACAAGAATCTGTTGTATCTAGAATCTGCGAAGCGTCTCACACCTAGGCAAGCTAGGTGGTCTCTGTTTTTCTCCAGGTTCAATTTCTACATTACGTATAGGCCAGGAAGCAAGAATGTCAGGGCTGATGCGTTATCCCGTTGTTTTCCAGGGGGTGGGGATAATTGTGAGCCAGGTCCTATACTTCAGAAGGGTGTAATTGTCGCCGCAATTAATTCGGATCTTGAGTTAGAGGTCCTAGAGGCGCAGGGGGACGCCCCAACAGCCTGTCCTTTAGGTAAACTTTATGTTCCTGCTAATCTTCGTCTTAGGGTCATTAATGAACATCATGATTCGGTCCTGGCCGGACACGCTGGAAGTAAAGTTACTACGGACCTTCTCACTCAGCGTTTTTGGTGGTCTGGGGTAAATCATGATGTACAGGAATATGTCGCTGCCTGCTGTGTGTGTGTGCGCGTTCCAAGACCCCTCGTACTCGCCCGTCTTGGTCTCTCCAACCTCTGGAGATTCCCAGTAGACGATGGACCCATTTGTCAATAGACTTCATCACTGACTTACCGGTTTCTGAGGATAATACAGTTATTTTAGTCGTAGTTGACAGATTTAGCAAAATGTCACATTTTATTGCCCTTCCCGCGTTACCTAATGCCAAGACTCTGGCACAGATCTTTATCAAGGAGGTTGTGAGATGACATGGTGTTCCTTCAGATATTGTGTCAGACCGTGGGGTGCAGTTTATTTCTAAGTTTTGGAGGGCTTTTTGCAGCCGGCTGGGGATTAATTTGTCGTTTTCTTCAGCTTTTCATCCTCAATCTAATGGTCAAACAGAACGTGTAAATCAAAATCTTGAAACTTATCTCAGGTGTTTCATTTCAGAAAATCAGGAGGACTGGGTTAAGTACTTACCATTGGCAGAGTTTGCAATAAACAACCGTACTCATGAGTCCACTGGTAAGTCCCCGTATTTCGGGGCATATGGTTTTCATCCTCAATTCAGTTAATTTAATAGGAAGGATTCCTCGGGGGTGCCTGAAGAGGAGAGGTTTTCTTCGTCCATCACGTCTGTATGGCAAGGGGTTCTGGATAATTTAAAGAGGATGAGTTCCAGATATAAGAATGCGGCTGATCGGAGACGTATGAAAGGTCCGGACCTATGTGTGGGTGATTGGGTTTGGTTGTCCTCAAAGAATATTAAACTGAGAGTTCCCTTGTGGAAATTGGGCCCTAGGTTTATTGGCCCCTATAGGATTGTGGCCGTCGTCAATCCTGTTGCATTTCGGCTGGCTTTACCTCAGTCATTTAGGATTCATAATGTTTTTCATCGCTCCTCCTTACTCAAGAGGTTTGTGGCATCACCTAATCCATCACCTTTACTTCCCCCTCCAGTCCTTGTTGATGGAAATCTCGAGTTCCAGATAGCCAGGGTCATGGATTCTCGATTTGTTCGCCGGTCTCTACAGTATCTTATACATTGGAAAGGGTACGGTCCTGAGGAGATGATGTGGGTACCTGCATCCGATGTCCATGCGGTTAGGTTAGTCTGGGCATTTCATTCAGCTCATCCTAAGAAACCTGGTCCTGAGGTTCCAGAGGTCCCTCGTAGAAGGGGGGCTACTGTCACGGGGCTACCGCGACAGAGAGGTTCCAGAGAACCGCAGCGCTCTGGGCCTCGTTCACACACGATGAACAGAAGCTCTTCTCCTGAATTCTGACCTGGCTGTCTTGCCAGCGGGGCAGGAGTTAAAACTTGTTACTGAAGTTACTGAGAGCTCCTATATAGACTCAGCTTTGTCTACAACTGTTGTCAGTGATGAGTTCTGCTGCCTGGCTTGGAGTGAAAAGGAGCATGGTATTAGGAGCTTGGAGGTTTATTTACAGAGATTGATGTCTGGTTGCATGTTTAACCTGTTTTCCTTCCTAGTTTTTTCCTTCTCTTCCCTTCTCTGTGTTTCCTCTGTGGTTGTGTGAGCATTTGGTGAGTTTGAGACTTTGTTACCTTGTCTGTATAGGGTCATTCCATGTCAAGTGAACCAATGATTTTTACCACTATATTTTTAATTCTTTTGAGATTTTGTTATTTGGTAACAGTGTGTCAGAGAATGCAAAATGTGAAGAAGAAAAAATTCTAGATTTTTTTTTTTATTTTTTATTGAATTTCAAAGTTCGGAAAAAGTGCGAATTTCGGTGTTGCCTGCCTTTACATTTCTCCCCATAACTCAGGCTAGAAAAGAGATAGAGAAACAGAATAAACACCATTCTACTCAGAACTGTACAGGCTTTCACCAGATATGTCACAAGAGTATCTTTGGTAATATTTTACCTATGCGAACGCAAGCGCAAAACTTTAAAATGCATTTCCGAAAAAAACGTTTAATTTTAAAATTTCAAAAACTGCACATGTGCCTGCTATGCTCCTAACCACATCTGTACCAAAATACAAGATGGGATCTTGATGGGATCATATTTAAAAAAATAAAACTATTACAGTGTCAGTTCAAAAATCTTGATTTCAGATCTGTTCAGCCTGTGGTCTAACAGTGTGGGGTTTAGATTTACCAAATAATCCATGATTGCTAGATATTGCTGTATTATTTTATGTTACCACTTAGAAGCAGGAGAGGACAGAGGAGAAGCTTTGTTAGGGCTGAGAATGAGCAGGGGTAGACGTTGACTGCAGAGCAGATGACCGGCCGGCAGCTCGGGCCTCCACAGACCGTATTCACACCAAATCTTATCACCCAGGAAACTCCTCAAATGGAGGGAGAAAAATATTCTTAACATCCAGTTCATGTATTGTACAAACCAGGACTACGAAGAGGAGGAGAGTTTGTTATAACATCAGTTACAGGAAGCAGAACCCATCACAGGGACTCAGCAATACCGGACTGTCATCCCATGTAGTGGAAATAAAGACAGTGACGACCATGAAGTGGTAGAAGGCGGCACAAGATCGGCAATAGATGACATAACTGGTGATGTGACCTGTGAATATGATTGGCGCTGGCGGCTACTGGACTCTCCAAAGATTGTGAAAATGAAGACGTAGAAAGGACTTTTCTGCAGCTTCTGGTCCAGTGCCATCCTTTGTGTATCCAAGAAAATCAGACATTGTAAAAGTGAACAAAAATCAGATATAACTCAGGTGGAGCCGAGCACCATGACAGGCCGCACATGGTGACACAGAAGGAAACGGCCATTGCTAGTGAGCCCTTATGGACAAGATGACATTTCACCCACTAGAAGGGACACATTGATGATAACAGACCAGTGTAAAAACATACTATTAATTGTTTGATTAGCTCATACTTTATAGAACAAGGATTTAACTACTGGACTATTCTTCTTAAACACTTCAGAAATGACATGTTTAGTGAAATAGTAGAAAAAACATTGTTTCATGTATAAATAGGTGGTAGAAATATTGGTTCTTTTAATCTTGTTTTTAACATATAATTAGGATGAGACTGTACTTAGAAAACCACACTTGAGGATGTGATCACCTTTTATATTTTGGCTTGTTCAAAGAATTCAGGTTGAAAATGCTGAGCAAGTTGTTATGATGATTAAGATGTATTTATTGTGGCACTTCGGTATTTGTTTTTTGTGTTTCTTTATTGTTACATATAAATGTTGAATGCAATAAGTTGTAATTTGAAAAGAAAAAAGGAAGAAACTCACACAAACATTAAAATCAGATGATTCAAGGCTTAAAAAAAAAATACAAATTTGATAGATCCCAAGTTGAGTCCCTGTACAAATATAAACAAGTACACGAGTAACACACATGCGTGTTTTCACAATTTTAAAACATACGTTTTTTTCAGAATTGCGCATCAAAATTTTTAATTTGATTTCTCCAAAACAAAATATAAAGAAACATAGTCTTGTGACATATCAAATGAAAGCGGGTACTGTTCTGAGAAAAATGATGCCTCTCCCACCTCTATATCTTAATTCTAGCCCGAGATATGATAAAAAATGTAAAGCCATACCAGGCCAAAATCCGGGCTTTTTTAAAACTTTAAAAATCTGTAAAAAATTAACTGATGAAGAAAAAAATTCTAAACTTTTAATTTGTAATTAACTAAAGTTGTACTTCATAAAAACAAAAAATAAAAAAAATCTAAAGACGTAAGGTAAAAAAAATATTCATATTTGGATCACTTGATATGCAATGACCCTATACCCTGTTTAATTGCCGTTTTTATACACTAGTGCAGTCCACCTCCCTTGGGGGGAGAGGGGGCCACTGATAGTGCCTGCACAGTAGACAGGGATACGCTGGTGGCTCAGGCCTCCTAACCATTATAGGTACCCCTGAGATAAGGGAAAGCCAAGGCCCCATTATAGTGGCAGGGACAGGTGCGGGTCCCAGTACGCCATCCTGCCCCTTTATCGCCGTAAACAGCGTGACACTCGGTTTATACTCGAGTATATACGGTAATTTTTTTTATTAAGCGTATACAAAGAAATGCCTACAGACCATATACACAGGGATCACCTTAGATAATCAAATGCTTTATTAGGTACAATAGACAACCGAAAAAACACCCACATAACACTTAAATGTCATGGAATGACATGAATACTATACACGTTCGCTCATAACAAAGCTGCAGCCCTCAAAATAGTGATACGACCTACATGCTTAATAAAAGAATGGATATTCAAAGAACATTATTGTACACGTGTCATCAAATGAAAATCACGAAGACACTAATTGCAGTAAGTATATAATAATACTATAAGGCAATATCGAGTGCACAAGAGAAATATATGCAGTGGTCAATATACTCATCACAGCAAAAGAGGTTCAGATATAAGATATAATGTAAATATGAATGTAAATCCTCAAGTAACATGAAACCGTGTAAAATACAAAAGGTTGGATAAAGAGAATATTCAATTACAGTGCCTTACAAAAGTTTTCGGCTCCCTGCGACATTCCAACCTTTTCCAACATACATAAAGATACCAAATGTAAATTTTTGTTGAAGAAACAACAAGTGGAACACAATTGTGAAGTTGAACAAAATTTATTGGTTATTTGAAATTTTGGGGGAAATTCAAAAACTGAAAAGTGGAGCGTGCAATATTATTCAGCTCCTTTACTTTCAGCGCAGCAAACTCACTCCAGAAGTTCATTGTGGATCTCCGAATGATCCAATGTTGTCCTAAATGCCTAATGATGGTAAATATAATCTACTTGTGTGTAATCAAGTCTCAGTATAAATGCACCTGCACTGTGATACTCTCAGGGTTCTATTTGAAGCAGAGAGCATCATGAAGACCAATGAACACAACAGGCAGGTCCGTGATACTCTTGTGTTGAAGTTTAAAGCTGGATTTGGATACAAAATGATTTCTAAAACTTTAAACATCCCAAGGAGCACTGTGCAAGCGATCATATTGAAATGAAAGACGTATCATACCACTGCAAATCTACCAAGACCCGGACGTCTCTCTAAACTTTCATCTCAAACAAATAGAAGACTGATCAGAGATGCAGCCAAGAGGCCTATGATCACTCTGGATGAACTGCAGAGATCTACAGCTGAGGTGGGACAGTCTGTCCATAGGACAACAATCAGTCCTACACTGCAGAAATCTGGCCTTTATGAGAATGGCAAGAAGAAAGCCATTTCTCAAAGATATCCATAAAAAGTGTTGTTTAAAGTTTGCAACAAACCACCTGGGAGACACACCAAACATGTGGAAGAAGGTGCTCTGGTCAGATGAAACCAAAATCGAACTTTTGGCAACAATGTCTAACGATATGTTTGGCGTAAAGCAACACAGCTCATCACCCTGAACACACCATCCCCACTGTCAAACATGGTGGTGGCAGCATCATGGTTTGGGCTTGCTTTTCTTCAGTAGGGACAGGGAAGATGGTTAAAATTGATGGGAAGATGGATGGAGCCAAATACAGGACCATTCTTGAAAAAACCTGTTGGAGTCTGCAAAAGACCTGAGACTGGAACAGAGATTTGTCTTCCAACAAGACAATGATCCCAAACATAATGCAAAATCTGCAATGGAATGGTTCAAAAATAAATGTATCTAGGTGTTAGAATGACCAAGTCAAAGTCCAGACCTCAATCCAATCGAGAATCTGGAAAGAGCTGGAAACTGCTGTTCACAAACGATCTCCATCAAACCTCACTGAGCTCGAGCTGTTTGCCAAGGAAGAATGGGCAAGAATTTCAGTCTCTCGATGTACAAAACTGATAGAGACATACCCCAAGCGACTTGCAGCTGTAATCGCAGCAAAAGGTGGCGCAACAAAGTATTAAGTTAAAGGGGCCGAATAATATTGCATGCCCCACTTTTCAGTTTTTGAATTTCCACAAAAATTTGAAATAACCAATAAATTTCGTTCAACTTCACAATTGTGTTCCACTTGTTGTTGATTCTTCACCCTAAATGTACGTTTGGTATCTTTGTTTGAAGCATGATATGTGGGAAAAGGTTGAAAAGTTCCAGGGAGCCGAATACTTTCGTAAGGCACTGTATATCCTATAGAAACACTATAAGCGCTCACTGCAATAATACGGCACAGTCATGTAAGAAAGAGTGCAATATTGGCAAAATAAAGTGCATTTAGAGACAAGGAAATCCTGATAAGGCATGAAGTACAATATTTAGACAAGAAATGTCCAATGAATGGACACAAAATTTCCACCTAAATAGATGGTGGAATACCTTGGATCTAAGATGCTTCACAAAGTGTAGGTGGGCAAGGTGGTCCTGCCTAAAAAAAAAAGTCACATGCAGAGGACTAGAGAGATGCCTCCTGGATCAAGCTTAAATTTGTCCACTACTGCAGTTCCATGGATTAAACAGTGAAATGCCAGAAGAGAGAATAGATTTTATCAATGTGTTTCAGACTTGTTTATCAGGATAGTACTACATACGTGTCTGTATATGTATGTGGTTTTATCCTGATGAAGTCTGAAGGCTTCAAATCGCATTGATAATAAAACCGCATCAAGTCTCTTTGTATCCCGGACCATCCTTTAGGATCTCCATGAGCAGCGCAGACGACCCACCTATTGTTTCTCTTCTGGCAAGTCTCTGGTTTCAGCACATTAATTGACCTGACAGCTTTCTTTTTTTTTTTTCAAAATCTATTTGAGAGGACAAAATTCTAACATACAGTTCAAATAACATCAGCAGTGACAAAAACAATCTCTGAAATTCCCCAAACACCCATTCTCTACGCACCCCCACCCCAACCTCTCTCTGCGTGCACAGATTATAAACAAAATATTATGGAATTGGCATATGTCCACTTATTTGTTGTAGAAGGTACCATTGAGTATTCTCAAATTGAGATCTCAACTAAAGGTACCTTCACACATAACGATATCGTTAACGATATCGTTGCTTTTTGTTACGTAGCAACGATATCGTTAAGGAAATCGTTATGTGTGACAGCGACCAACGATCAGGCCCCTGCTGGGAGATCGTTGGTCGCTGAGGAAAGTCCAGAACTTTATTTCGTCGCTGGACTTGCCGCTGACATCGCTGGATCGGCGTGTGTGATGCCGATCCAGCGATGTCTTCACTGGTAACCAGGGTAAACATCGGGTTACTAAGCGCAGGGCCGCGCTTAGTAACCCGATGTTCACCCTGGTTACCAGCGTAAACATTAAAAAAAACAAACACTACATACTTACCTTCAGCTGTCTGTCCCCGGCGCTGTGCTTCTCTGCACTCCTCCTGCATCCTGTGTCAGCGCCGGCCAGCCGGAAAGCACAGTGGTGATGTCACCGCTCTGCTTTCCGGTTGACCGGCGCTGACAGGGCAGAGAAGCAGAGCGCCGGATGACAGACAGCTGAAGGTAAGTATGTAGTGTTTGTTTTTTTAAAGTTTAGGCTGGTAACCATGGTAAACATTGGGTTACTAAGCGCGGCCCTGCGCTTAGTAACCTGATGTTTACCCTGGTTACCGGGGACCTCGGGATCGTTGGTCGCTGGAGAACTGTCTGTGTGACAGCTGTCCAGCGACCAAACAGCGACGCTGCAGCGATCGACATCGTTGTCGGTATCGCTGCAGCGTCGCTTAGTGTGAAGGTACCTTTATCCTTGGTCCCTGAGGAGAGAGATGTAATAAACAAAGACCATGTACTCAAAAATTTCCCCAACAATCTTTGTTAAGGTACCGTCACACTTAGTGACGCTGCAGCGATTCCGACAACGATCCGGATCGCTGCAGCGTCGCTGTTTGGTCGCTGGAGAGCTGTCACACAGACAGCTCTCCAGCGACCAACGATCAGGGGAAAGACTTCGGCATCGTTGAAACTGTCTTCAACGATGCCGAAGTCCCCAGGTAACCAGGGTAAACATCGGGTTACTAAGCGCAGGGCCGCGCTTAGTAACCCGATGTTTACCCTGGTTACCATAGTTAAAGTAAAAAAAAACAAACGCTACATACTTACCTACCGCTGTCTGTCCCCGGCGCTGGGCTTCTCTGCTCTGGCTGTGAGCACAGCGGCCGGGAAGCAGAGCGGTGACGTCACCGCTGTGCTCTGCTTTCCGGCTGCCCGCCGCTCACAGCCAGAGCAGAGAAGCCCAGCGCCGGGGACAGACAGCGGTAGGTAAGTATGTAGCGTTTGTTTTTTTTTACTTTAACGATGGTAACCAGGGTAAACATCGGGTTGCTAAGCGCGGCCCTGCGCTTAGTAACCCGATGTTTACCCTGGTTACCAGCGAAGACATCGCTGAATCGGCGTCACACACGCCGATTCAGCGATGTCAGCGGGACCTCAACGATCAAAAAATGGCCCAGGCCATTCCGACACGACCAGCGATCTCACAGCAGGGGCCTGATCGTTGCTACGTGTCACACATAGCGAGATCGCTACTGAGATCGCTGTTGCGTCACAAAACTTGTGACTCAGCAGCGATCTCGCTATGTGTGACGGGGCCTTTAGTCAACGCATCCAGCCAGTCCATTTTGAAGATAAACACAATCTTTGTGTGTATTAGAGATTGTGATGGTATATTTGAGTATAATCTAACTTCTTTTCCTCATCTTTCAGGATACATTGGGGGCTTATCTACAGCATTTCACAATGCTGTAGATAAGCCCCTGATGCTGGAGGGCTTAGCTCGCCTTCGATTTTGGGGGTGATAGGTTCCCTTTAATCAGTGAATTTAACCCATTGACATTCCCACGAGCACCAGTGGAGAGAAGGAATCATGGACGCCTCAGGATTTGTTTGACCAGCCAATTAACCCACTCCCAAGTGTGGGAACACCTTCCTAAATACCAGCAATTGTGATTGAATTCCCCGCCAGTAAGCGCAGAAACCCCTGAACATTATGTATGTGCACGCAGACATCCACCCCCCTCAATACCCCTGACAACTTTAACTTTTCCTCTATAACATCATTGCTCAAAAGCAGGCTGATCAAAACTGGGAGAACAAACATTCCCAGGAAAAGAAAAAGAAAAAAGGTCAATATCTCCACAAAATGAAGATCAAGAAAAGTAATAAACAGCACCATATTTAGATTAAGGTGGCATCATGAGTTCAGTTATTTGCACGTCTGCATCGGCTGGAATTCTTTTTGAAAGTATTTTAGGGCCTTTACCGTCGTCAAAGACTCAGTTTTTTCCAGATGGTCCAAAACGCAGAAGACGGTTTTCTTTTTAAAGAATTTTCAAAATAACTTGCACCATTTCATAACCTCTGTTATTTTTGTATATACTTTTTCCTACTTAATGGGGTGACAATGGCCAATTTATTACCTTAGATTAGTAAGGCATAATCCTGGATTTATCAGGAAGTTTGCTGCCATTAGTCACTTTTTGATAACATGAAACTAGGGCTTCCTCTTCCTGTAAATAGTGACCCGTTCTGCCTAGTTATCCATCAGACATGCTTCTGTACTCATCCACTCAGGAGTCCTGCTACTTTTCTTCATGTATTCATTTCCTCCACATTTATTATAGTCTACATTTTCCTGTTTTTTATTATTAGGAAAGTGCTGCTTGAACACTTTAAAGTGTTTAAAATGAAATTTTCCATTTCTCATATGCAGCGCAACTGAGCTGAGACAGTATATATGGCAAGTCAACATAGATATTTTCAATTGGCTATTTTTTTTCCTAAGATTTTTATCTTACAGGATCTTCACATCGGGCTTTGCTGCCTTTCCAGTTTGTGAAATGGCAATGCCCAAAAAATGGGATTCTGTCACGTACAGGGGGAAAAGATGTACAGGTGCTTTTCACAAAATTAGAATATGATCAAAATGTGAATTTATTTCAGTTCTTAAATACAAAAAGTGAATCTCCTATATTATATAGAGTCATTACAAACAGAGTGATCTATTTCACGTGTTTATTTCTGTTAATGATGATTATTGCTTACAGCCAGTGAAAACCCAAAAGTCATTAACTCAGTAAATTAGAATACTTTATAACACTAGCTTGAAAAAATGATTTTAAAATCTGAAATTTTGGCCTACTAAAATGTATGTTCAGTCTTGATAAAACACAGTGGACCTACACCAGCAGATGACATGGCTCCTCAAACCATTACTGATTGTGGAAACTTCACAGTAGACCTCAAGCAGCTTGGATTGTGTGCCTCTCCACTCTTCCAGACTCCGGGACCTTGATTTCCAAGGTCTAGTGTGAAGTATCCACAATCGGTGATTTCCAAGTCTGCACATCGGGACCACAGCAGTAAGTAGTTTTGTTGTGTCTGTAGGACATGTCTTTAGATTTTTAAACTGACAAGTCTTCTTTAATTTTGGCCATCTTGATATCCACTTTCAATATGCAGTATGCTTCCTAGGTAACTTTTCAGATGCCTGTCTGGTTATTTCTTAACCAGGGCTAGGGCTCTAAATGAGGATGTGCACCGTGACAATGCACCTTCAGCCGATCCCCCTTCAAAGCGACTACTGGGTGGTGGGGTCTCTAGAATACGGACTTACTCATACAGCAATGAAAGGCCTATATGTCTAGAAGCGGCTCCTGCTTTATCTGACTAGAGGCACCCTGGTATGACGTGGCCTCCTTGTAGTATTCCATCTTCCCTGCAGCGGCCTGATGCCGTGGCCATGGCTTACTGTTACACAGTCGGCTGTTTGTTTCTAATAAGGATTACAAGCTGTGAGTAAGTGGAATTGTACATGAATATTGATACATCTGTGTTTGTCCATGATCTAGCCCATCTGTGCCTGCTGCTCACTCTATGGATGTTTTTTTATTACTTCTTCAGATTTTCCATATGACCTATGACCTGGCCAGTGCAGTGATGCGAATCTTTAACCTGATTGCCATGATGCTCTTGCTATGCCACTGGGATGGATGCCTTCAATTCCTTGTCCCAATGCTTCAAGAATTCCCCAGTAATTGCTGGGTTTCCATTAATAAGATGGTTGTAAGTATTTTTGTATTTCTGCATCTCTGTTTATTTCATGATTGTATGAAGGAAGAAAAGCTGAGGACATTGACATTGTATCAGGCATATTTACCAGAAACATGGGCTGAAAGGCAGTGTTGCTTTTCTTGCCTTCTTGAAGGGGTTTTCCAGTTTTGGACAACCCCCTCTCCCCTAGTTGGCGTTTCCTTTATATAATAAACTGTGCTTTACTTCCCCTTCCCGGGTCCATCATTGAGTCTCCACCGCTGCTCCTGGTGTCTGTTATTGTCTGTATTACTGCTATCACATCGATAGCGCTGCAGCTAGTCATTGAGCTAAGCTGCTCGTGCACTGAATTCACTGATTGCCCGCAGTGATCGGTGTGATGTTAATGGGAGGGTGAGTAAAGCACAGTTTTCAAACAAACTGCAGCTGAGTAACAGAGGTTTTCTGAACCCGGAAAACCCCTTTAAGGATAGTCTTCAAACAAAATCTCACTGCTTGCTTCTTATATTTATAAAAAAGGAAAGGACCTTGCACATAGTTTTGATGAAAAATATCCTACAATTTTGTGTTCACCTATGCAGATTATTGTGCCCTCTAAGGCTGGCACCTGATGTAGCATGTGTAGTACTGTATACGGGGCAGGAGCGACTGCCAGTAGGCTGCTATATAGCCGCCAGCCAGCGGAGGATGTAGTGCAGGAGCATGTGGCCACAAAGTTTGGTGGCCTGGAGAGTGACCATTTATGGTAACGGAGTGGCCTGAAGAGACTTGCCTTGACTAATGGAGGTAGAGATTGGGGGAAGGTCGCTTGCTAGCAATGCTTGCTCTTAAGTAGCCCTGTGACTACTGTCTGGAAAAGGGATGGGTGCTGGAGCTGAACACATGATTATTTGGTAAGTGGGACAGGACTTTTATGACTACTGGCCAAGTGAATATGGGGATAGTGTCTAATACTAAAGGTGGGAGTTACTGGGGAAGGGAGCTCTACTCTGCCCACTAGGGGAGGGCAAACATTTCCAATGACTTGTAAAGCCAGTCTTGCAGAGCCATGGTTCCCTTGTGTCCTACAGCATTGAATTGGCAGTTCATAGGTTTTGGATCTGGCACCTAGACTAAGCTAAGATGTGTTTCTATGGTTACACATTGCAAACACGTCCTGTGTTTAGGCTGATCCGGCAGTGGTACTCCTTACTATATGCTCCCTCTTGGAAGGGAATAAGGGCCCATTTAGACGCGCTGACCGCAGCCATGTAATGATCATCAGTCGGCAGTCAAGTAGTGGAATGCTTAGGTAGGCAGTCCACAGGCACAACCCTTGTCCCTGTTGTAGCTTACTGCTTAGATAGGCCAGCCTCTCTTATATGTGCATATAACATCATGTTCTCTGCAGAATCTGCATGTTTTCAGTGGACAATGTGAGAGCGCTGATTTTTAAGCGCACCTTAAAATCATCTCACCCAACGAACAAGTATTTTGCTCGTTCATCAGTTACCATAATGGCCGGCCTGTTTAGAGAAGTTGCTAACCAGGACCGAGTGTGCCTGTTTATCTGCCTGTCTAAATGGGCCTTTACACATGACTGCGAAATCACCTTTAACTGTGGAGTCACAGGTTTGCATAGGAGCTGTATACACAAAACAGTATGATACTGTAATGCCAGCCTATCTGCAAAGTTTCTCCAGCTTTACTAAAAAGCATTAAACAAATGGTTTAAAATGTACCCCTTGTCCTTTTGCCAGTTGTTGACCATGTTGTTAATCCAAGGGGCTAAGCCTAAATTTTCTATTTACTGGATTGTATATCATGTCTCTTCAGTTTCATGTGTCATTTCTCATGGGTTAGAACTTACTGTATTTAAAAAAATGGATAGAACAGAAAGGGGTTAAGTCCTTGAAGCTTTCTCTGGAACCCGGCTTGGCACAGAAGGCCGGTGCCAGTTGGCTGCAAAGTGGCACATGAGAAACCACGGAGGGGCAGGAGAGAGGGATCAGTGACTTGGTGTGCGTGTCAGCTGGAATGGCATGGCTCAGCACAGGAATAATAATAGATTTGTCTCTCTTCTGTCTCCCTGCACTTCACCTCCTTGTTGTGTCCTTTCTGCTGTTGTATGTTCCGTCTACTATTTTTGGACCGTATCTGATTTTCTTCCATTGTCTTTCCATTTGTTTCTCATTATAAGATCTGCTTGAAGTCCCTGGAGCTTCCATTTCAGATGTGTCATGTTTCCTTTATTTTAATTTTCCATCACTGTAGCCTTTGAATTATGTGCATTCCCTGCTTTCTATTGTGGATGCATTTAATTCCATATTTATCCTTGCATGATCGGCCTACATCCGTCTCACTGTCTCTACTTTTTCTGGCTCTCTCTCTTCTTCCAGCCCAAGTGAGGTTTCTTCGTTCTGCTATTTTGGGTAAAGTGTGTTCTAAGCAGTGTCTGTAGTTGGATCTCTTGGTCTGTATATGTTTTAGAGGGTTGTTTATGGGACACCGCTTAGAAATTCAATGTAATGGTGCATGAATGTGTAGCACAGTGTTTGCACATGTGCGTGGGTGCACTTAATTGATGCTCGCTCCTCGATGGTTGCAGCATGGATCGTTACATGGACATGAAGCTCATGTCCTTGCACAAAACATACCGTATATGTATACATCTGTGGCATGCCTCATCCATGCCACCTTTCAGCACGGGCACGAAAAAAAAATTGGGATGTGCACTGTTAGTTTAATTCTAAAAATGAGTTTGATACACTATATAAAGGCTCACCTTCAGCCTGAAAGCAGGACGGGGATGGGCAGCATCTAAGAGAGTGTTTAATTTTGTTTTTGTGCTCCTGCACAGAATGACTCGTGGAGTGAGTTGTACTCCTTCGCCCTTTTCAAAGCCATGAGCCACATGTTGTGCATCGGTTATGGGCGCCAGGCTCCAGAGAGCATGTCTGATATCTGGCTCACTATGCTGAGCATGATCGTAGGTGCCACATGCTATGCCATGTTCATTGGCCATGCTACTGCTCTTATCCAGTCACTGGACTCCTCTCGCAGACAGTATCAAGAAAAGGTAAGTGTCTCTTAACTACAAACCCTCGCTTTTGTTATGACTATTTCTTCCTCTTAGCTGTGTAGATTCCTGCTGTTATTTTCCCAGTACGGATCAGAGAATGAAAGCTGAAGTCTGATTGCTTTTAAAGCTTTCACTCGGTATTCAAAGCCTCTCACCCACCCTGTTTTCACAGAATCTGCCTCAAAAGGAATGACACTACTGCATATTTGACCTAAAATGGGTGTTTATTATTTTTATTATTATACATTTTTATAGCGCCATTTATTCCATGGCGCTTTACGTGTGTTTCTGGGAACTTTTGTATGCATTCCTAGATGAAGCTGGTGCGGAAATATCCTGTGAATAGGGGGTTTAATTGTTAGGAGGCATGTAAGACCAAAGGGATCCACAGCAACATAGGATTGCCCACAAGTCGTAGTAAGAATAACCAATTTTATTACATTCCGTTATATAGCTCCATTGTTTCCACAATTGTTTCCAGGCTCGGGCTGGCCCACAGGGTAACAGAGGAATCCCCCGGTGGGCCCCTGTGTAGATCTGGGCCCCCAACCCCACTGTATGGGCAGTACTTGGCATAATACACATGATTCACTCTGTACAGAAAAAAGCTCATCATTCATTAACCATGCTACCCAGTTTATTATTATATAGAGATATAGGTAAATTTGTGAACGAAGGTAGTATAATATTTGCATGCAGGTGGGCCCTTGTCACCCCAGTCGGACACTGGACCTCATCATCGCTGTCCCCATTGGGGCTCACAAGCTAAATTCCCTATCAGTATGTCTTTGGTGTGTATGAGGATACCTGTGCAGGCACAGGGAAAACATACAAACTCCTTTCAGATATTGTCCTTGGTGGGATTTGAACCCAGGTTTACTAAGGCTATGTGCACACAATGTGGTTTTTATACCTTTTTCCCCACGCGGAAATGAGCCAAAAACGGTATGGAATCTTATGCAAGCTACCGTATTTTTCGGATTTTAAGACGCCCTCCCTCCCACCCCCCAATTTTGGGGGAAAATGGGGGTGCATCTTGGGTCCCAGGGTAGCTGCTGGAGGAGGCAAGAGTGGAGCATTGCTGCAGGATGTGGGGGTATTCGGATGTGTGCCGCTGCCGGTTGTTCGGGAGGTGAGATCTCAGCCCCGAGATCTCATCTCCTGATATCTTGGTGCGAAGTTCTCCATCTGCGCATGCGCTGCCCCTGGCAGTCATTTTCCCAGAGTCCACCGCATAGTAAACCATGTAAGCGCGGCAGCTCTGGGCTTTCACAAAATGTTGGCAGAGTCCCCGCACCACCGAACACCGGTACCAGGTCACATCCGAACACCCCCTCATCCCAGCCTGCGGCCTGCAGCAACGCTCCTCTCTTGCCTCCTCCAGCAGTGACCCTGGGACCCCTCTTCACCACAGCCACCACCCCCGGTAAGCGATAAGACACATGGATTATAAGAAGCACCACCATTTTATTAAAAAAAAAAGGTTTTTTTTCCTATTTTTCTCACCTATTTGAGGTGTGTCTTATAATCCGCAAAATACGGTAATTCACTGACAATCCAGAAGTGTTGTGCACATGATCAGTACATTTCCTTAAGTATTTGCAGTGCGTTTTTTTCTGCAGCATGTCAATTATTTGTGCGTTTTTCACCCATTGACTTCAATTGAGTCAGCCAAATTCACAGCAAAAACGCAGGTGTAAATATGTTTGTGGATTTGCTGAGTTTTTCCATAGGAAACACGGATGCGGTGGTTCTTATCGGCGGTAATGCAACTTCCGTTAAGACCATCGGTTAGAGCAGCCAGATGTCAGCGTGACCCCGCAGCTGTGACCGTCACTCACGGTAATGCTATCGCCGGTACTGTTGGTCAGAGCGCTGTGGGATCATGCTGTCAGATGTCAGCTTGACTCCGCAGCTGTTACTGCGACCCGCAGCAGTGACCTGTGGTAAAAAGCTTACTGCAGGTCAGCAGGCATGGGCTGATGAGACTATGGCTCCCATCTGGCTACGTGTGCTCTCATTGATAACTGTGTGTTTTACACAATATCACTGTGTGGTTACTAATGGATAGATGCCTCTCCATTACTAACCTGTGGACTTGATGTCACCTGACAATATAAAGGTGACATCAACCCCACAAATATGAACCCCACTTACCACCACTACAGGGCAAGTGGGAAAAGCGAGGTTAAGCGCCACATTTGGCGCATCTTATAGATGCACCTTTTCTGGGGCGGCTGAGAGCTGATGTTTTTAGTCTGAGGGGCCAATAACCATGGCCCCTTCCTAGGCTAATAATATCAGCCCGCAGTTGCCTGCCTAGCCTCTGCTGGTTAGAATATTAACATCAGCCCTCAGGCGCTGGTTATTAAAATTACACAGGAGCCCACGCAAATTACATCACAACCCTTTTTTTATTAAATATCTTTATATAGCTCAAAAAAGCCTTCATTGCTGTACAAATTCGCATGTTTTTCCACAGCGTTTTTCCTGCCAAGAGATGCAGAAACCTTCCAGACATTTCTGCAAGCAAATGCTCAATGTGCGCACATAGCCTTAGGCTACACATTGAAAAGTTGGGCAACCAGAAGTTGCAGCATGCTGTAAATTTAGCCCTCCTAGGGAAATATAGAAGTGACTTGTGCTGCAATTTTTACAGCACACAGGTGTAACCCTTGTTCCTGTTGTAGCTACAGTACCTTTACCCAGCCATCATAATTTAAGAGAATTTAGTAGGATTACAGCTCCTATGCCATCTAAATGGTCATGTAGGTGGTACTAAGCTGAATAAAATGATACCTTAATATCTGTGATCTGATGTCTTTTTCCACAGAAATAGACCTTTTTCATATATATATGCATGCTATTCAGGATTATGGGCCGGACACTGATCTGCATAAGAATCTGCCTCTAGAGATCATTTTATGTAAGACATGTGAGACATGTAAATCATGTAGAACAGTAGAACTGAACTTCGTCTTCTTACAAACACCTTAATAGCTGTAGCTCTACAGCTCTGCTGTATTGTAATATTATTACACCACTGTCTGCCTGTGAGATGGAAGCTGAAGCTGAGAGGAACCTGCAGATGAGTCG
Organism: Ranitomeya imitator; assembly: GCF_032444005.1. Taxonomy (NCBI): domain Eukaryota; kingdom Metazoa; phylum Chordata; class Amphibia; order Anura; family Dendrobatidae; genus Ranitomeya; species Ranitomeya imitator. The sequence continues at coordinate 574,227,327 of NC_091282.1, forward strand.
GGTATAATCACACACAGCTCTGCTGTATTGTAACATTACACAATTGTCTGCCTGTGGGATGGAAGCAGAGGGGAACCTGCAGAAGTGTCAGGTATAATCACACACTGCTCTGCTGTATTGTAACATTATTACACCACTGTCTGCCTGTGAGATGGAAGCTGAAAGGAACCTGCAAGGAACCTGCAGATGTGTCAGGTATAATCACACACCGCTCTGCTGTATTGTAACATTATTACACCACTGTCTGTCTGTGAGATGGAAGCTGAGAGGAACCTGCAGATGTGTCATGTGTAATTACACATGGCTCTGCTGTATTGTAACATTATTACACCACTGTCTGCCTGTGAGATGGAAGCTGAAGGTGAGAGGAACCTGCAGATGTGTCCAGTATAATCACACACAGCTCTGCTGTATTTAACATTATTACACCACTGCCTGCCTGTGAGATGGAAGCTGAGAGGAACCTGCAGATGTGTCAGGTATAATCGCACACAGCTCTGCTGTATTGTAACATTATTACACCAATGTCTGCCTGTGAGATGGAAGCTGAGAGGAACCTGCAGATGTGTCAGGTGTAATCACACACAGCTCTGCAGTATTGAAACATTATTACACCATTGTCTGCCTGTGAGATGGAAGCTGAGAGGAACCTGCAGATGTGTCAGGTGTAATCACACACAGCTCTGCTGTATTGTAATATTATTACCCACTGTCTGCCTGTTAGATAGAATCTGAAGCTGAGAGGAACCTGCAGATGTGTCCGGTATGATCACACACAGCTCCGCTGTATTGTAACATTATTACAGATTCTCATGCAGATCAGTGTCCGGCCCATAGTCCTGAACAGCTCATTTACATATAAGAAAAACGTGGTTTTATCTGGAATTAAAAATTGTATTATAGATATTGAAATGTCATTTTTTACAGCTTCCTGTGACCTACACGGCCATATAGACGTCTTAGGAGGATTGATCCTATTGACAGATTTCCTTCAATCATGCTAGCAATTTTATACTAGGCAATCATCAAGGTTTCCATATATATTTTTTAAACCTTTTGTTTATGCTGTCCTGTTTCATCCATGTCTTTGATGTCTGCATTACATAGTGTTGTATAGTTAATAAAGTTGAAAAAAAATAAATGTCCCATCAAGTTCAACTGAGGTATGGGAAAGGATTAACAGATGGTACACAAGCACAATGCATCTGTCAGCTCTAAAGCAGTTAATCTTTCCCTTTTGATTCCATTTGTCAATCTGCTGGACAAAACATTTAGAAAATAACTTTACACACTTAGGGTATGTTTCCACGTTCAGGAAACTCTGCATGTTTGACGCTGCGTAGAGCCGCAGCATCAAACACGCAGCGTCCAGATGTTACAGCATATTGGAGGGGATTTCTTTTTTTTTTGTATATCTTTATTTAGCTTACAAAAACACACACAAATCCGCTTGAAAAATGCGGATGTATGCAGCGTCCAACTCACAGCATTTACTGACCGTGGGAACATATCCCAATATATCTGCAAACAGGAAATCACTTTTTTTTCCTTCCCAGAAGCCAACTTTCAATTAGCTTTATTTAAATTCACAAAAAATGCATGAAATGAGAAAACGCATCAAAAACGCTTGTGGAAAAAAACGCATAAAAAACGCAGGTGACCTGCCAGTGACCTCAGATGCAGATTTTACCTGCGTCAAATCCTGACCGTGCAAACATACCCTTATACATTTCTTCTTCTTCTAAAAAAAAAATGCTTTTCAGCCATTCTTTTTGAAATCATGAATGGTTCCCGCTGTGGCCACAGACTATTCCACAGATTAAGGCTGCATTCACACATTCAGTATGTGGTCAGTATTTTACCTCAGTATTTGTAAGCCAAGACCAGGAGCGGAACAATCAGCGGGAAAGTATAATAGAAACATATGCACCACTTCTGCATTTATCACCCACTCCTGGTCTTGGCTTACACATACTGATGAAAAATCCTGACCAAATACTGCTAGTGTGACGGCAGCCTTATAGTTCTTAAGGTAAAGAAGTGCCATCTAAGGATCCCCCAATTTCTTTATTCTAGGAAGTACAGAACCAGGGACAGTGTGAACAGGAGTCTCTAATATATTTATGTAGTTACATGCCAAATGCCATACTTGTTACCATTTTTCCACTAATATTTTATTCTTCTATGGGGATTTGATGATCTTTACTGTACGTTTCTTTTTTCTACTTACAGAGGAGTCTAGTAAAACCTACTAAATTATCAAACAAAGTAAAGTTTATAATGAGGGATTGCTGTATATGCAGTTCTATAATCTATTAGTAGGTTCACCACCTCCACTCATGGAGTAGATAGAATATGTACAAACGTTGCTATAGTACTGTATCCCGTTTGGAGAAGGCTAGTGAGTCTCTTGCATAACTTCATGTCTGGGTCAGGGCGATTCCTATATTTCCAGTTCCTATAATCCAGGTGTCTCCTGCATGCTCGCTAATGTCAGTGGTGTTGAGTGTGCGATAATCCTCGGACAATACAAAAGATGGGAGCATAGCCAACTGGAAAGAATAGTGGGAATGATGCCATTTGAAATCATTGCAGTCAAAATGGCGAGATCATATAGGATTATCTTTTCCTTAATGTCTCCTTTATGATGTTGTATCTGATCATATTCACAGTACAAGCAAGTGGAACAGTACATGTCCTTCCATAAACTACCTGCAGATTTTCGCCAAAGGCTTCATGATTATTATGAGCACCGATACCAGGGGAAGATGTTTGATGAAGACAGCATCCTTGAGGAGCTAAATGAACCTTTGAGAGAGGTATGAAGCTGTAGATGGAGAAAATTGTTCCCATAAATTAGGCTGGGACAACACGCATAAGTGCTAAATGCACTGGAAATTAGGTTAATCTTTTTAACTTCTTGTAGGACATTTTTACACCTTTTACAAACTTACGGTATAACGCTGCAGCATTTCAGAAAAAAACATAATTTAATAGCTGCCAGGGACTGAGGACCCTGGTGGCTTTTCCATGCCAGTGAAAGTGACTGACAAGCCGCACGAAGACAGAGACTTGGCAGTGACTATCAGTGGGCAGGGAAAAGCTGCCTGGGACCGAGCTGCATGCAAGGCTGCTCCCGGGCAGCTATTAAAAGTATGCTTTTATTGGTAAAACACACATAGGCAGCATGTATCACCTGTCATGTAAATATGGGGTTAATCTGCAGGTTAATAGCGTTCTGATACCAAGTGGCTCTGGCACTGAGAGCCCCACTGCCAGGAGGGAAATTAACTCTACTTCCCTCATCAGGCTTGCTTTTTCAGTCATGACAGGGGTGGTGCACCAGTTCCAGAAGACCGGAAGTAATGGTGTCGTCGATCACCAGTCGCATGACCATTCAGCCAATCAGCAATTTCAGTGGTTGTTTGCTGGGTCAGTAACATAGTAACACAGTTAGTAAGGCCGAAAAAAGACATTTGTCCATCCAGTTCAGCCTATATTCCATCATAATAAATCCCCAGATCTACGTCCTTCTACAGAACCTAATAATTGTATGATACAATATTGTTCTGCTCCAGGAAGACATCCAGGCCTCTCTTGAACCCCTCGACTGAGTTCGCCATCACCACCTCCTCAGGCAAGCAATTCCAGATTCTCACTGCCCTAACAGTAAAGAATCCTCTTCTATGTTGGTGGAAAAACCTTCTCTCTTCCAGACGCAAAGAATGCCCCCTTGTGCCCGTCACCTTCCTTGGTATAAACAGATCCTCAGCGAGATATTTGTATTGTCCCCTTATATACTTATAAATGGTTATTAGATCGCCCCTCAGTCGTCTTTTTTCTAGACTAAATAATCCTAATTTCGCTAATCTATCTGGGTATTGTAGTTCTCCCATCCCCTTTATTAATTTTCTTGCCCTCCTTTGTACTCTCTCTAGTTCCATTATATCCTTCCTGAGCACCGGTGCCCAACACTGGACACAGTACTCCATGTGCGGTCTAACTAGGGATTTGTACAGAGGCAGTATAATGCTCTCATCATGTGTATCCAGACCTCTCTTAATGCACCCCATGATCCTGTTTGCTTTGGCAGCTGCTGCCTGGCACTGGCTGCTCCAGGTAAGTTTATCATTAACTAGGATCCCCAAGTCCTTCTCCCTGTCAGATTTACATGAACAAAAAATATTGTATTCCCTCTCTGGGGTCATTGGAAAGCAATGCAAAGTGACAGAATTCAGACTGTCTGGTTTCTGCTCCCTTTCAACTCTCCCTTGCCCATCTGTTTCCTCTAAACTTTTCCACCTCTCTGATTATTCTATCTGGAACTATGATCCTGGGCTTTATAATGTAGACTGCAGTCATTGCCAGTGAAACCAGTTAAAGGGGTATCGTTGTCTCCGCAAATAAAGCTTTTTCATTGTATAATAGAAAAAAATATGCAATTTTCTAATTTTTGAATCAATTCCCGAAAACTTTCAAGATCTCTGCCTGCATTGAGTGGGAGTGTTCATTGGCCAGTTGTGTATCAGACGTGTTCTGTAACAAACTTGTGTCTATCACATGACCATGGAAAGTAATAATTGAATATTGAAAGGGAGCAGAGCTCTCGACATCCGCCAAGTAGCAACATAGACAATTTTCTAACTATTCCTCATACAATGAATACCCCGTTAAAAAGAGCCACAGATGAGATGGAGATGAGGTATGCATATCAGACCGCTTGGTATAGAAAATGCCACCCAATTTCAGTAGAAGATTAATTTCTACCAACTACAGATGTCACTTTTGCTTACTTTAGTCTGTGTTAGTCTATATTGGCAACAACACTAACAGCTGCAGGCTTGAGAACACTCTGTCCAACATTCTAAAAAACTAAAATCAAAACTAGCATTATTGGAAAAAACTAGAGGCATGACCAAACCTTGTTTAATCACAAGACACTGACAGTATCTGATAGACATATTTATAGCTACAGTCATGGCCAAAAGTATTGACACCCCTGCAATTCTGTCAGATAATACTCAGTTTCTTCCTGAAAATGATTGCAATCACCAATTCTTTGGTATTATTATCTTCATTTAATTTGTCTTAAATGAAAAAACACAAAAGAGAATGAAGCAAAAAGCAAAACATTGATCATTTCACACAAAACTCCAAAAATGGGCCAGACAAAAGTATTGGCACCCTCAGCCCTAAGGCTATGTGCACACTTTGCAGATTCCACTGCGGATTTTTCCGCAGTGGAATTCCAAAATCCGCAGTGAAAACCTGTCGCGGTTTTTACTGCGGATTTATCGCGGTTTTTACTGCGGTTTCTTCTGCGGATTTTCATCTGCAGTTTCCTATTGGAGCAGGTGAAAATCCCCAGAAAAGAAGTGACATGCTGCGGAATGTAATCCGCAGCGTTTCCGCATGTTTTTTTCCGCAGCATGTGCACTGCGTTTTTTGTTTCCCATAGGTTTACATTGGACTGTAAACTCATGGGAAACTGCTGCAAATCCGCTGCAAAATCCGCAAAGTGTGAATATAGCCTAATACTTGGTTGCACAACCTTCAGCCAAAATAACTGCGACCAACCACTTTCGGTAACCATCAATGAGTTTCTTACAATGCTCTGCTGGAGTTTTAGACCATTCTTCTTTGACAAACTGCTCCAGGTCCCTGATATTTGAAGGGTGCCTTCTTCAAACTGCCATTTTTAGATCTGTCCACAGGTGTTCTATGGGATTCAGGTCTGGACTCATTGCTGGCCACCTTAGAAGTCTCCAGTGCTTTCTCTCAAACCATTTTCTAGTGCTTTTTGAAGTGTGCTTTCGGTCATTGTCCTGCTGGAAGACCCATGACCTCTGAGGGAGACCCAGCTTTCTCACACTGGGCCCTACATTATGCTGCAAAATTTGTTGGTAGTCTTCAGACTTCATAATGCCATGCACACGGTCAAGCAGTCCAGTGCCAGAGGCAGCAAAGTAACCCCAAAACATCAGGGAACCTCCGCCATGTTTGACTGTAGGGACCGCGTTCTTTTCTTTGAATGCCTCGTTTTTTCTCCTGTAAAATCTATGTTGATGCCTTTGCCCAAAAAGCTCTACTTTTGTCTCATCTGACCAGAGAACATTCTTCCAAAACGTTTTAGGCTTTTTCAGGTACGTTTTGGCAAACTCCAGCCTGGCTTCTTTATGTCTCGGGGTAAGAAGTGGGGTCTTCCTGGGTCTTCTACCATACAGTCCCTTTTCATTCAGACGCCGACGGATAGTACGGGTTGACACTGTTGTACCCTCGGACTGCAGGGCAGCTTGAACTTGTTTAGATGTTAAGGTACCGTCACACATAACGATATCGTTGTTTTTTGTGACGTAGCAACGATATCGTTAAGGAAATAGTTATGTGTGACAGCGACCAACGATCAGGCCCCTGCTGGGAGATCGTTGGTCGCTGAGGAAAGTCCAGAACTTTATTTGGTCGCTGGATCTCCCGCTGACATCGCTGGATCGGCGTGTGTGACACCAATCCAGCGATGTCTTCACTGGTAACCAGGGTAAACATTGGGTTACTAAGCGCAGGGCCGCGCTTAGTAACCCGATGTTTACCCTGGTTACCAGCGTAAACTTTAAAAAAAAACAAACACTACATACTTACCTTCAGCTGTCTGTCGCCGGCGCTGTGCTTCTCTGCACTCCTCCTGCATCCTGTGTCAGCGCCAGCCAGCCGGAAAGCACAGCGGTGACGTCACCGCTCTGCTTTCCGGCTGACCGGCGCTGACAGTGCAGAGGAAAGCAGAGCGCCGGAGGACAGACACGGAATGTAAGTATGTAGTGTTTGTTTTTTTAACGTTTACGCTGGTAACCAGGGTAAACATCGGGTTACTAAGCGCGGCCCTGCGCTTAGTAACCCGATGTTTACCCTGGTTACCGGGGACCTCGGGATCGTTGGTCGCTGGAGAGCTGTCTGTGTGACAGCTCTCCAGCGACCAAACAGCGACGCTGCAGCGATCGACATGGTTGTCGGTATCGCTGCAGCGTCGCTTAGTGTGACGGTACCTTTAGTCGAGGTTCTTTATCCAACATCCCCACAATCTTGCGTTGAAATCTCTTGTCAATTTTTCTTTTCCGTCCACATCTAGGGAGGTTAGCCAGTGACATGGGCTGTAAACTTCTTGATGACACTGCGCACGGTAGACATAGGAACATTCAGGTCTTTGGAGATGGACTTGTAGCCTTGAGATTGCTCATGCTTCCTCACAATTTGGTTTCTCAAGTCCTCAGACAGTTCTTTGGTCTTCTTTCTTTTCTCCATGCTCCATGTGGTACACACAAGGACACAGGACAGAGGTTGAGTCAACTTTAATCCATGTCACCTGGCTGCAAGTGTGATTGTTATTGCCAACAGCTGTTAGGTGCCACAGGTAAGTTACAGGTGCTGTTAATTACACAAATTAGAGAAGCATCACATGATTTTTCGAACGGTGCCAATACTTTTGTCCACCTCCTTTTTTATGTTTGGTGTGGAATTATATCCAATTTGGCTTTAGGACAATTATTTTTGTGTTTTTTCATTTAAGACAAATTAAATGAAGATAATAATACCAAACAATTTGTGTTTGCAATCATTTTCAGGAAGAAAATGAGTATTATCTGACAGAATTGCAGGGGTGTCAATACTTTTGGCCATGACTGTATAAACTACTGATAAATAGATGTTGTTCTTGGTTTTCCCAACAGCTTCCACTAGGACAGGCAGACTAAAATGTATTTAAGATACTCCAAAGCCATCTACGGCCACACCATATAAGCTAAAGGTTCTAGCCTCAGAATCCCAACTAAGTGTCCTGTCAGGAAAACAAGCAAAACTCCACAAATCTTCATTGTGAAAGAGTAGACTTGCATGAAAGAAAGCACAGGCAGCACAAAAAGGATTTTATGGGATTATACATGTAGCAAATTACATGTTGGTCACTCATCATTTAAAAAAAAGCCATTCATGTAATGCATAGATGGGTCCGCCTGTGTTCTTGTTATTTTTTTTGCATTAAAAAAATTAATAATTTTAAACTAAGCAATACAAAAAAAGTGAATAACCATGCAATTTTTCCTGAAAACACTGAACTGAAGGTAAAATTCAAGAGCAGCTTAGAGAAAGGTCTCCGTAAGGTAATTCATTTCTATAGTGTCTGTATGACCTAGTGGGGTATATGGACATGGATGCTCTGAGACAACCCCCTTTTATAGGTGACACATTTATGCACATTTTAATACATTATTTGCTGAATTCATCAAGGAGTGACGAAAAAGCCCTAAAAACGCAAATGACACTGATCATACTGTGATCCGTGATTCAATTCTCTCGGATAAGCAAATTGCAGCACACAGAGTAGAAAATGGAGAACTAAATTTTCCCATCTTCTCCATTGTGAGAGTATGCGAAAAGTGGACTGCACTCTGAAGTCATCCAAGTGTAGTCCGATGATTTCCATGCACCTATAGACTTGAATGGTTGAATGTCTTCTGATTTTAGAGTGAAACTAGCTGAAGAGCCCGGCGTTGCCTGGGCATAGTAAATATCTGTGGTTAGTTATAGCACCTCACTTCTCTTATTTTCCCATCACGCCTCTCATTTTCCCAATCACATCTTTCATTTTCCCCCTCACATCTCTCATTTTCTCCCTCACACCTCTCATTTTCTCCCTCACTCCTCTCATTCCCGCCTAACACTTGTCTTTTCGACCTCACATCTGTCATTTTCCGATCACTACACTATTTTCCCTCACTCCTCTCATTTTGCACTCACACCTTTTCATTTTCACCTCACACCTCTCATTTTCACCTCAGTATATACATGTTTGTCATCTCCCTTATATATAGTATACACCTGTATGTCATCTCCTGTATATAGTATATACCTGTATGTCATCTCCCCTGTATATAGTATATACCTGCTGTGTCATCTCCCCTGTATATAGTATATACCTGTATGTCATCTCCTCCTATATATAGTATATACCTGTATGTCATCTCCTCCTATATATAGTATATACCTGTATGTCATCTCCTCCTATATATAGTATATACCTGTATGTCATCTCCTTCTATATATAGTATATACCTGTATGTCATCTCCTCCTGTATATAGTATATATCTGTGTGTCATCTCCTCCTGTATATAGTATATACCTGTATGTCATCTTCTATATATAGCATATACCTGTATGTCATCTCCTCCTGTATATAGTATATACCTGTGTGTCATCTCCTCCTGTATATAGTATGTACCTGTATGTCATCTCCTTTATATAGTATATAACTGTGTGTCATCTCTCCTGTATATAGTATATATCTGTGTGTCATCTCCCCTGTATATAGTATATACCTGTGTGATCTCCTGTATTAGACCTCGTTAACACGTTATTTGCTCAGTATTTTTACCTCAGTATTTGTAAGCTAAATTGGCAGCCTGATAAATCCCCAGCCAACAGGAAGCCCTCCCCCTGGCAGTATATATTAGGCTATGTTCACACTCTGCAGATTCCACTGCGGATTTTTCCGCAGCAGAATTGCAAAATCCGCAGTGAAAACCCATCGCGGTTTTTACTGCGGATTTATCGCGGTTTTTACTGCGTTTTCTTCTGCGGATTTTCATCTGCAGTTTTCTATTGGAGCAGGTGAAAATCCGCAGAAAAGAAGTGACATGCTGCGGAATGTAATCCGCAGCGTTTCCGCGCTGATTTTTCTGCAGCATGTGCACAGCGTTTTTTGTTTCCCATAGGTTTACATTGAAATGTAAACTCATGGGAAACTGCTGCGGATCCGCAGCGGTCAAATCCGCTGCGGATCCGCAGCAAAATCCGCAAAGTGTGAATATAGCCTCAGCTCACACATACACATAATAGACAGGTCATGTGACTGACAGCTGCCGTATTTCCTATATGGTACATTTGTTGCTCTTGTAGTTTGTCTGCTTATTAATCAGATTTTTATTTTTGAAGGCTAATACCAGACTTGTGTGTGTTTTTAGGGCGAGTTTCGTTTGTCAAGTTGTGTGTGTTGAGTTTTGTGTGGCAACATGCGTGTAGCAACTTTTTGTGTGTCGAGTTGCATGTGACAGGTTAGTGTAGCAAGTTGTGTGCAGCAAGTTTTGCGCATGGCGAGTTTTGCGCGTGGTGAGTTTTATGTCTGGTGCCTTTTGAGTATGTGCAAGTTTTGTGCGAGGCAACTGTTGCATGTGTTGCAACTTTTGTGCATGTGGCAATTTTTCCGCATGTGCAAGTTTTGCGTGTGGCGAGTTTTCCATGAGGTGAGTTTTGCACTTGTGGCGAGTTTTGCGTGAGCCTATTTTTTGCATGTGGCGAGTTTTGCGCGTGGTGAGTTTCGAGCGGCGACTTTTGTGTTTCGACTTTTATGTGGCGAGGTTGGTGTATGTGTGGTGAAATGTGTGCTGAGGGTGGTATATGTGTTCAAGCACATGGTAGTGTGTGGCGCATTTTGTGTGTGTGTTCATATCCCCATGTGTGGTGAGTATCTCATGTCGGGGTCCCACCTTAGCAACTGTACGGTATATACTCTTTGGCGCCATCGCTCTCACTCTTTAAGTCCCCCTTGTTCACATCTGGCAGCTGTCAATTTGCCTCCAACACTTTTCCTTTCACTTTTCCCCATTATGTAGATAGGGGAAAAATAGTTTGGTGAATTGGAAAGTGCGGAGTTAAAAATTTCACCTCACAACATAGCCTATGACGCTCTCAGGGTCCAGACGTGTGACTGTGCAAAATTTTGTGGCTGTAGCTGCGACGGTGCAGATGCCAATCCCGGACATATATACACACACACACACACATTCAGCTTTATATAGTAGACTAGCTGAAGAGCCCGGCGTTGCCTGGGCATAGTGAATATCTGTGGTTAGTTATAGCACCTCACTTGTCTTGTTTTCCCATCACGCCTCTCATTTTCCCAATCACATCTTTCATTTTCCCCCTCACACCTCTCATTCCCCCCTAACACTTGTCATTTCAACCTCACATCTGTCATTTTCTGATCACTCCACTATTTTTCCTCACTCCTCTCATTTTGCACTCACACCTTTTCATTTTCACCTCATCACCTCAGTATATACATGTTTGTCATCTCCCTTATATATAGTATACATCTGTATGTCATGTCCTGTATATAGTATATACCTGTATGTCATCTCCCCTGTATATAGTAAATACCTGCTGTGTGTCATCTCCCCTATATATAGTATATACCTGAATGTCATCTCCTTCTATATATAGTATATACCTGTATGTCATCTCCTCCTGTATATAGTATATACCTGTGTGTCATCTCCCCTGTATATAGTATATACCTGTGTGTCATCTCCTCCTGTATATAGTATATACCTGTGTGTCATCTCCCCTGTATATAGTATATACCTGTGTGTCATCTCCTCCTGTATATAGTATATACCTGTGTGTCATCTCCTCCTGTATATAGTATATACCTGCATGTCATCTTCTATATATAGCATATACCTGTATGTCATCTCCTCCTGTATATAGTATATACCTGTAGGTCATCTGCTCCTGTATATAGTATATACCTATGTGTCATCTCCTCCTCTATATAGTATATACCTGTGTGTCATCTCTCCTGTATATAGTATATATCTGTGTGTCATCTCCCCTGTATATAGTATATACCTGTGTGTCATCTCCTCCTGTATTAGACCTCGTTCAAACGTTATTTGCTCAGTATTTTTACCTCAGTATTTGTAAGCTAAATTGGCAGCCTGATAAATCCCCAGCCAACAGGAAGCCCCCCCCTGGCAGTATATATTAGCTCACACATACACATAATCGACAGGTCATGTGACTGACAGCTGCGGTATTTCCTATATGGTACATTTGTTGTAGTTTGTCTGCTTATTAATCAGATTTTTATTTTTGAAGGATAATACCAGACTTGTGTGTGTTTTAGGGCAAGTTTCGTTTGTCAAGTTGTGTGTGTTGAGTTGCGTGTGGCGACATGCATGTAGCGACTTTTGTGAGATGAGTTTTGTGTGGCAACATGCGTGTAGCAACTTTTTGTGTGTTGAGTTGCATGTGACAGGTTAGTGTAGCAAGTTGTGTGCAGCAAGTTTTGCGCATGGCGAGTTTTGCGCGTGGCGAGTTTTGTGTGGTGCCTTTTGAGTATGTGAAAGTTTTGTGTGAGGCAACTTTTGCATGTGTTGCAACTTTTGTGCATGTGGCAATTTTTCCGCGTGTGCAAGTTTTGCTTGTGGCGAGTTTTCCATGAGGTGAGTTTTGCACTTGTGGCGAGTTTTGCAAGAGCCTAGTTTTTGCATGTGGCGAGTTCTGCGCGTGGCGAGTTTTAAGTGGCGACTTTTGTGTTTCGACTTTTATGTGGCGAGGTTGGTGTATTTGTGGTGAAATGTGTGCTGAGGGTAATATGTGTTCAAGCATGTGGTAGTGTGTGGCGCATTTTGTGTGTGTGTTTATATCCCCGTGTGTGGTGAGTATTCCATGTCGGGGCCCCACCTTAGCAACTGTACGGTATATACTCTTTGGCGCCATCGGTCTCATTCTTTAAGTCCCCTTTGTTCACATGTGGCAGCTGTCAATTTGCCTCCAACACTTTTCCTTTCATTTTTTCGCATTATGTAGATAGGAGCAAAATTGTTTGGTGAATTGGAAAGCGCGGAGTTAAAATTTCACCTCACAACATAGCCTATGACGCTCTCGGGGTCCAGACGTGTGATTGTGCAAAATTTTGTGGCTGTAGCTGCGACGCCTCCAACACTTTTCCTTTCACTTTTTCCCCATTATGTAGATAGGGGCAAAATTGTTTGGTGAATTGGAAAGCACGGGGTTAAAATTTCACCTCACAACATAGCCTATGACGCTCTCAGGGTCCAGACGTGTGACTGTGCAAAATTTTGTAGCTGTAGCTGCGACGCCTCCAACACTTTTCCTTTCACTTTTTTCCCCATTATGTAGATAGCGGCAAAATTGTTTGGTGAATTGGAAAGCACGGGGTTAAAATTTCACCTCACAACATAGCCTATGACGCTCTTGGGGTCCAGACGTGTGACTGTGCAAAATTTTGTGGCTGTAGCTGCGACGGTGCAGATGCCAATCCCGGACATACACACACACACACACACACACACACACACACACACACACACACACACACACACACACACACACACACACACACACACATTCAGCTTTATATAGTAGATTGCAGCAGGCTGCAATTATTTTGCAGACAGATTGTCAGTGAAAAAAATTGTGCATCAGCAGTGCTGCTTAGAATAACATTGGTCTAAATGGCATGCGATAAAAAAAAAATGGATAGCTTGTCCAATGTATTATACAGTGATGTGAGCTCAAAAAGTAATCCTTGGAGATATACCACTATGTAACTTATAGAGAATTGGCTTTACACACTGCTGGATGAGAGCCATGACTGGGCTGTTAACTTGCAGGGTTATAGTCTGTTCAGAAATGACTCAATGGATAAGCGAGGGGGAGGGGTGTGACTATATGTAAAATCGTCCTTAACCCCTTCATGACCCAGCCTATTTTGACCTTAATGACCTGGCCGTTTTTTGCAATTCTGACCAGTGTCCCTTTATGAGGTGATAACTCAGGAACGCTTCAACGAATCCTAGCGGTTCTGAGATTGTTTTTTCGTGACATATTGGGCTTCATGTTAGTGGTAAATTTAGGTCGATAATTTTTGCGTTTATTTGTGAAAAAAATGGAAATTTGACTAAAATTTTGAAAATTTAGCAATTTTTAAATTTTGAATTTTTATTCTGTTAAACGAGAGAGTTATGTGACACAAAATAGTTAATAAATAACATAACCCACATGTCTACTTTACATCAGCACAATTTTGGAACCAAATTTCTTTTTTGCTAGGAAGTTATAAGGGTTAAAATTTGACCGGCGATTTCTCATTTTTACAGCAAAATTTACAAAACCATTTTTTTTAGGGACCACCTCACATTTGAAGTCAGTTTGAGGGGTCTATATGGCTGAAACCATTCTAAAAACTGCACCCCTCAAGGTGCTCAAAACCACATTCAAGAAGTTTATTAACCCTTCAGGTGCTTCACAGCAGCAGAAGCAACATGAAAGGAAAAAATGAACATTTTACTTTTTAGTCACAAAAATGATGTTTTAGCAACAATTTTTTTATTTTCCCAAGGGTAAAAGAGAAACTGGACACCAAAAGTTATTGTACTATTTGTCCTGAGTACACGGATACCTCACATGTGGGGGTAAACCACTGTTTGGGCACACGGTAGGGCTTAGAAGGGAAGGAGCGCCATTTGACTTTTTGAATGAAAAATTAGCTCCAATCGTTAGCTGACACCATGTCGTGTTTGGAGAGCCTCTGTGTGCCTAAACATTGGAGCTTCCCCACATGTGACCCCATTTTGGAAACTAGACCTCCCAAGGAACTAATCTAGATGTGTGGTGACCACTTTAAACCCTCAAGTGCTTCACAGAAGTTTATAACGCAGAGCCGTGAAAATAAAAAATCATTTTTCTTTCCTAAAAAATTATTTTTTAGCCCACAATTTTTTATTTTCACAAGAGTAACAGGAGAAATTGGACCCGAAAAGTTGTTGTCCAGTTTGTCCTGAGTACACTGATACCCAATATGTGGGGGTAAACCACTGTTTGGGCACACGTCGGGGCTCGGAAGGGAAGTAGTGACTTTTGAAATGCAGACTTTGATGGAATGGTCTGCGGGCGTCACGTTGCGTTTGCAGAGCCCCTGATGTGCCTAAACATTAGAAACCCCCCACAAGTGACCCCTCTTTGGAAACTAGACCCCCCAAGGAACTTATCTAGATATGTGGTGAGCACTTTGAACCCCCAAGTGCTTCACAGAAGTTTACAACGCAGAGCCGTGAAATTAAAAAATAATTTTTCTTTCCTCAAAAATTATGTTTTAGCAAGCAATTTTTTATTTTCACAAGGGTAACAGGAGAAATTGGACCCCAATAATTGTTGTCCAGTTTGTCCTGAGTATGCTGGTACCCCATATGTGGGGGTAAACCACTGTTTGGGCGCACGTCGGGGCTCGGAAGGGAGGGAGCACCATTTGACTTTTTGAATGCAAGATTGACTGGAATCAATGGTGGCGCCATGTTGCGTTTGGAGACCCCTGATGTGCCGTAACAGTGGAAACCCCTCAATTCTAACTCCAACACTAACCCTAACACACCCCTAACCCTAATCCCAACTCTAGCCATAACCCTAATCACAACCCTAACCCCAACACACCCCTAACCCTAATCCCAACCCTAATCCTAACCCCAATCCCAACCCTAACCCCAACACACCCCTAACCATAACCCTAACCACAGCCTAATCTTAACCCCATTTCCAACCCTAGCCCTAATTCCAACCCTAACCCTAAGGCTATGTGCCCACGTTGCGGATTCGTGTGAGATTTTTCCGCACCATTTTTTAAAAATCCGCAGGTAAAAGGCACTGCATTTTACCTGCGGATTTACAGCGGATTTCTAGTGTTTTTTGTGCGGATTTCACCTGTGGATTCCTATTGAGGAACAGGTGTAAAACGCTGCGGAATCCGCACAAAGAATTGACATGCTGCGGAAAATACAACACAGCGTTTCCGCGCGGTATTTTCCGCACCATGGGCACAGCGGATTTGGTTTTCCATAGGTTTACGTGGTACTGTAAACCTGATGGAAAACTGCTACGAATCCGCAGCGGATCTGCTGCAGATCCGCAGCCAAATCCGCACCGTGCACAAAGCCTAATTAGTTCTAACCCCAATTCTAACTCAAACCCTAAGGCCAGGTTCACATTGCGCTAGCAGCAGCCCGTTCAGCACATACGCTAACGGGCTGCTGCTAGCGCAAGTGCCGACGTTTGCATCGCGCTAGTGCAGATAGAGCATCTGCTAGCTCTATCTGCGCTAGCAGTGACAGACCCGGAAACGCTGCAGCCCACGTCTCCGGGTCCGTCACTCATTGCTGTCAATGGCGGCCGTAACGGACTACGTTACACCGCGTTTATGCCGTGGTGTAACGTAGTCCGTTTAACGGACTGCTTAGACGTAGTGTGAACTAATCCTAACCCTAGTGGGGCAAAGAAGAAAAAAATGTTTTTTCTTTATTTTATTTTTGTCCCTACCTATGGGGGTGATAAAGGGGGGGTTTATTTATTATTTTTTTTATTTTGATCGCTTTGATAGTACCTATCACAGCGATCAAAATGTACCTGTAACGAATCTGCCGGCCCGCCATTTTGGAAGTTGGCGGCGCCCATCGAACAGACGGACGGACACAGGTCGGTAAGTATGAGGGGGGGTGATCATACAGAGGGGTGGGGAGCGGAAAGCGGGGGGGGGGCGGACAAGAGACCGGAGGGGAGCGGAAGAGAGCATTTGACAGGACGGAGGACCGGCGATCGGTGGTGGTGGGAGGGGTCAGATCGCGATCTCCAGCCATGGCTGATGGTATTGCAGCATCGGCCATGGCTGGATTGTAATATTTCACCAATTTTCATTGGTGAAATATTACTATCGCTCTGATTGAAAGTGAAACATCACTTTCAACAGCCAATCAGAGCGATCATAGCCACGAGGGGCTAAAGTACCACTCCCCCTGTCCCTGCAGGCCGGGTGAAATTACAGTTAACCTTTTCACCTGGCCTGCAGGAGCCCAATCCGGCCATGACGCACATGCTGCGACACAGGTCGGATTAGCACAGGTTTTCATGACGTATACGGTGCGTCAAAGGTTGGGAAGGGGTTAAAACCCATCCTGTGTGATAATATAGGTGAATCTAATGAAAATGTAGAGTCCCTGTGGGTGGAGATAAGGGGATGGGGAAAAATAATAAATTACTGATAGGGGTTTGTTATAAATCTCCAAAAATAATGGAAGCAACTGAGAATATCCTCGTAAAGCAAATAGATGAAGCTGCGACTCAAGGGGAAGTCATTATTATGGGGGTCTTCAACTACCCTGAAATAGATTGGGGAATGGAAATCTGCAGTTCCAGCAAAGGTAATCGGTTTTTGACAACTATGAGGGATAATTATCTTTCACAACTGGTTCAGGACCCAACAAGAAGGGGGGCACTGCTAGACCTAATATTAACCAACAGGCCAGACTGCATATCAAATATAAGGGTTGGGGATCACTTGGGGAATAGTGATCACGAAATAATAAGTTTTCATGTATCCTTTAATAAGATGTGTAGTAGAGGGGTTACACGGACACTAAACTTCAGGAGGGCAAATTTCCAACGGATGAGAGAGGATCTTGGTGCAATTAACTGGGACGATATCCTGAGACATAAAAATACACAAAGAAAATGGGAGACGTTTATAAGCATCCTGGATAGGACCTGTGCACAGTATATACCGTATGGGAATAAACATACTAGAAATAGGAGGAAACCAATATGGCTAAATAGAGCTGTAAGGTGCGCGCAATAAGTGACAAAAAGAAAGAGAATGAAAGGAAGTAGGTAGTGATGAGGCATTAAATAAATACAGAAAATTAAATAAATTCTGTAAAAAGCAAATCAAGGCAGCAAAGATTGAGACAGAGAGACTCATTGCCAGAGAGAGTAAAAATAATCCCAAAATATTCTTTAATTACGTAAATGGTTCCCAAAAAAGATAGTGTTGGCCCCCTTAAAAATAGTCTGGGTGAAATGGTGGATGAGGATGAGGAAAAAGCCAATATGCTAAATGACTTTTTTTCATCAGTATTTACACAAGAAAATCCCATGGCAGACAAAATGACTAGTGATAAAAATTCCCCATTAAGTGTCACATGCTTAACCCAGCAGGAAGTGCGGCGGCGTCTAAAAATCACTAAAATTGACAAATCTCTGGGCCGAGATGGGATACACCCTCGAGCACTAGAGGAATTAAGTACAGTCATTGATAGACCATTATTTTTAATCTTTAAAGACTCCATAATAACAGGGTCTGTACCACAGGACTGGCGTATAGCAAATGTGGTGCCAATATTCAAAAAGGGGACAAAAACTGAACTCGGAAATTATAGGCCAGTAAGCTTAACCTCTACTGTGGGTAAAATCCTGGAGGGCATTCTAAGGGATGCTATACAGGAGTATCTGAAGAGGAATAACCTCATGACCCAGTATCAGCACGGGTTTACTAGGGACCGTTCATGTCAGACTAATCTGATCAATTTCTATGAAGAGGTGAGTTCTGGACTGGACCAAGGGAACCCAGTGGATGTAATGTATATGGACTTTTCAAAAGCTTTTGATACGGTGCCACACAAAAAGTTGATACATAAAATGAGAATAATGGGGATAGGGGAAAATATGTGCAAGTGTGTTGAGAGCTGGCTCAGGGATTTATGTAAACTAGAAGCTTGGGCTGATAAATGGCAAATGAGCTTTAATGGGGATAAATGTAAGGTCATGCACTTGGGTAGAAGTAATAAGATGTATAACTATGTGCTTAATTCTAAAACTCTGGGCAAAACAGTCAATGAAAAAGACCTGGGAGTATGGGTGGATGACAAACTCATATTCAGTGGCCAGTGTCAGGTAGCTTCTACAAAGGCAAATAAAATAATGGGATGCACTAAAAGAAGCATAGATGCTCATGAGGAGAACATAATTTTACCTCTATACAAGTCACTAGTTCGACCACACTTAGAATACAGTGCACAGTTCTGGTCTCTGATGTATAAGAAAGACATAGCTGAACTGGAGCGGGTGCAGAGAAGAGCGACCAAAGTTATTAGAGGACTGGGGGGTCTGCAATACCAAGATAGGTTATTACACTTGGGACTATTTAGTTTGGAAAAACGAAGGCTAATGGGTGATCTTATTACAATGTATAAATATATGAGGGGACAGTACAAAGACCTTTCTGATGATCTTTTTAATCATAGACCTGAGACAGGTCTATCCTCTACGTCGTATCCTACTTCTGGAGGAAAGAAGGTTTAAGCAAAGTAACAGATGCAGATTCTTTACTGTAAGAGCAGTGAGACTATGGAACTCTCTGCCATATGATGTTGTAATGAGTGATTCATTACTAAAATTTAAGAGGGGACTGGATACCTTTCTTCAAAAGTATAATGTTACAGGTTATATATACTAGATTCCTTGATAGGGCGTTGATCCAGGGAACTAGTCTGATTGCCGTATGTGGAGTCGGGAAGGAATATTTTCCCCAATGTGGAGCTTACTCTTTGCCACAAGGGTTTTTTTTTCGCCTTCCTCTGGATCAACATGTTAGGGCATGTTAGGTTAGGCTATGGGTTGAACTAGATGGACTTATAGTCTTCCTTCAATCTTTTTTTTAATTTAAATAGATTTTTATTAACAATAAACAGAAAAAGAGAAAACATCATTCTCTCATCCACATTTCAATATGTTACATACATTTTTTCTTAATTTAAGAATCCCCAACATACCCACAACAACCCCCCCCCCCCCCCCACAGGACAGCTCATCCCAAGTCTAAACTCCCCTGAGGCCACGAGTGCCTCAAGTAGTTCTCACCTATCTGAAGCCTATAGTACCCAACTTCTATTACCCCTTATCCCAACTCAAGCCATGGAGACCACATTTTATTAAACATCTCTATTTTCCCCCGTCTCTTGTAAACACCTTTTTCCAGCTTTAGACCATGTTGTACATATTGAAGAAATTCCCTCCTCACAGGTGGTTCTGCCTTTATCCAGTTCCGTGCTATCACTTTCCGAGCCATATACAGTAACCTAGCGATTGCAATCTTCCAGGTGTTGTCCACTCCTATTTCATCCACGTATCCCAACAAGCATATTATCGGATCTCTCAGGACTCTACATTTATACGCTCCTTCCACCCGACTCAAAACTACCACCCAAAAAGCGGCCAATCTAGGACACGTCCACATCATATGATTCCTGCATTCTCACACCCACACCTCGGACACTCAGAATCAGCACGCAACCCCGCTTTATGTAGCACTTCCGGAGATTTATATACTCTGTGTATAATATAGAGCTGCGACAACCTATACGGCTCACTCAATGACAATCGCGGAACCCACTCCAGCACCGATTCCCATGTTTCCTTCTCCACCGGGCCCAAGTCCCTCTCCCACTTAGCTCTGGCCTTTATGGGGAAATCTAACAGATACGTGTGCATAAGGTCCTTATATAGGGTGGAAATAACTCCCTTTGTAGTCCCGTCACCACATACATACTCCAATACTATATCCTCCTGAATCCCAATGTCAGTACTCTTTTTTTGAGCTCCAAAAGCATGTC
Source organism: Ranitomeya imitator (assembly GCF_032444005.1). Classification (NCBI taxonomy): domain Eukaryota; kingdom Metazoa; phylum Chordata; class Amphibia; order Anura; family Dendrobatidae; genus Ranitomeya; species Ranitomeya imitator. The sequence continues at coordinate 574,247,610 of NC_091282.1, forward strand.
TCATCTGTGCATACTGATATTCTCCTGCGGGCCTCAGACCAAACTCTGCTTGCCATTGGGAAAAGGACTTCAACGCTCGTTGTTGGACTATTTGGTGTACAAAGCAAATTCCTTTTGTCTGCCACTCAATCAGACCTCCCAGAGCAAATTCCTTTAAATTACTGTTAGACCATATTGGTGTAAATTTGGTTAACCCTGTAACCCCCCGAATCTGCCTCAATCTGTTCCATAATTTACGTATCAGGAACAGGGTTGGATATAGCTTCCCCAATGCTCCCAAGGAGCCATCCTCTAAGCATTGCATTACCGGGCGTCGGCCTGTCACCCCTTCCATCAGGTGTTGTACTGCACTGGATGACGCCTCCCGCGCCCAGCCCTTCAAATGCTGACTCTGGGCTGCAAGAAAGTATACTTCAGGGTTGGGCAAAGCCAAACCACCATCTTCCTTGGGTCGCTGAAGCGTCTCCAGGCTAATGCGTGGGTACTGTCTCCCCCATATCAAGCTTCTAAAGAGGGCATTAATCTGTCGGAATTTCCCCCGCGGGATCCAAATTGGCGCGTTATGTAAAACGTATAAAATTTTAGGCATCAGGACCATCTTAATGAGATTGATCCTTCCAACCACCGACAAATGTAACTTATTCCAAGCATCTACCTTTGCCTTGAGCACCCCCATAACAGGAGTCAGATTTCTATGCAGGAACTCCGCGACTGGAACCGAAATCCATATCCCAAGGTATTTAAAATGAGATACCACCTTAAGCCGCTCATCACCAACATTCACACTTGCATTCTCTCCTACTCCATCTACCTTAAACAGAACCGATTTGTCCCAATTAATTGTTAGTCCCGATACGGACCCGAATCTTTCAACAATTTCAATGGCCCCTCCCAGTGAATCAACCGGATCAGCCAAAAACAGTAACACGTCATCGGCATACAGCGCTATCTTTTCCTCAACTTCCCCATATCTAAACCCAGGGACCCCATCAGATTGTCGAATCTTGGCGGCAAGTGGTTCCACAGCCAACGCAAACAAGAGAGGCGAAAGCGGACATCCCTGCCTAGTGCCTCTAGCCAACTTTATAGGCTGAGACAATTCCCCGTTCACCCTGATTCTAGCCGTCGGCAGCGAATACAACAGCTGAATCCAGGCCACAAACTGCGGACCAAAACCCATACTCTTCAACACCTGCCATAGATATCCCCACTCTACACTGTCAAACGCCTTATGGGCATCCAGTGACGCAATCACACTCCGGCCACAATTGTCAGACTTCAGCTGTAAATTCACATATAACCTCCGCAGATTAATTGCCGTCGACCTATCAGGCATAAAGCCAGACTGATCCGGATGCACCAGGCCCGTAATGACACTAGACAGACGGGAAGCTAACACCTTGGCCAGAAGCTTGACATCAATAGTTAGCAAAGAGATTGGGCGATATGACTCAGGTTTCCCCAAATCCTTATCCTCCTTTGGAATAACCACTATTATGGCCTCCCTCATAGAAGCTGGTAAGCACCCCCGGGACCTAGCTTCCTCCAGAACCGTCTTTAATCTAGGAATTAACACTTCTCCCAAACTTTTATAGATCTCGGCGGGCAACCCATCGACCCCAGGCGCCTTCCCATTGGCCATGGACATCAATGCCCGACTCAGCTCCTCCTCTGTGATAGGGGCTTCCAAGCTCTCCCTATCCACCTCATTCAGTCTCGGCAGATCCAGACCCTCCAAGAAGGTCAATGTATCTCCGACCGACTCACCGACCCGGGAGGAATATAAGTCTGCATAAAAGTCCTCAAAATCTCCGGTGTTTCAGATACTCTGCTTCCACTTACAGGCTCCAATGAGTGTACATATGAAGTACCCCTCTGAGCAGCCACCACCAGCGACAGCATATGACCCACAGTTTCTCCCTCCTGGTAATACAACACTCTTTGAAATTCCTGCTTCCTATCAGCTTTTTCCAACAGTACTTTTTCCAGTTGATTTTGTGCATTTTTCAGCCTTTTCCCCGCCTCAGGAGTTCCCAGTGTCGCCATCCCATCCTCTGCATCCTTCAACTCATCAACTGCCGCCCTTTCTGCCTCTCTCGTCCTTCGCTTACACCTACTAATGTCTCTAAACAGTAGTCCTCTCAGATACGCCTTCATTGCATCCCAAATCGTAAGAGCGTCTGTACTCCCATCATTCAAAAAGAAGAACTCCGCCACCTCCCGTCCTATACCTTCCATCTCAATACTATGTAACCAACTAGGATGTATCTTCCATTCCCTCCCATTTACAGACTGTGTTCCCGCCAATTTAAACTCCACCTCAATTGGACTGTGGTCCGACAAGGCCCTTGGGAGATATCTCACCTCCCCAACTAGTGTGTCTAATAGCTTATTTCCCAGAGCCATGTCAATTCTAGAGAGCGTGGCATGCGCCGGCGAATAACATGAATACCCTCTCTCCCCAATATGTCTAACCCTCCAAAGGTCAATCATACCTATCTCATGTACATAGGTGCCAAATGTTGTTGTATGTCCCCCCGACCTATTCTGGGTGTTTTTATTTTTATCCCAGAAGTCGTCACAGATGTTATTTAGGTCTCCAATAATCATCAGTGGTGTCGGCCCCCATCGTTCCACTCGCTCCAAAACTTCTCTAATCTTCCTGCTTGAGTAGGGAGGCGGAATATACATAGCTGCAATACACACTCTCACTCCATACACTATACACTGTATTAGTACGTACTGACCATCTGCATCTACACAAACTTTCACCTCCTCATACTGTACTCCCGCTGGGACCAAAATTGATACACCTCTCGCATACGTTGAGAAGGTAGAGTGATATCCCTTCTGAATCCAGCGTCTATTTAAGACATTCACTTTCTCCCTTACCAAGTGCGTCTCCAGCAAACATATCATTGAGGCCCGTTGGTCTCTTGCATACTGCAAAGTCGCGGCTTGTCTGGATTTCTCCGCCAGGCCTCTCACATTCCAGCTCAAAATCTTAAAACGGCCCCCCATCAATTGGCTCATCTTCTCTAACTATATCATTATTCTTGACCATGAGCTGTCTAACGTCCCTAACCCCCCCTATCCCAACTCCCTTTCCCACCCTTCCCCTCTCACAACTAACCGTTCTGCCTCTTTTCAAGAGTGGGGCATCATCGCCCATAGCGAACACTCCGATTGGCAGTACCTTCCCAACCCTCCTCCCGCCACTGTACATAGCAGAATTCCATACATTCTTTAACATGTCACAAGATTTCAACATTGATTAACCTGCAAATACAGGAAACCTAAACAAATTTATAATACGCCGCTTACCCTTCCTCCCCCTACCCCAGCAGCCGTTATAGCATTCCCTTAACTGTAGCTGATTACAACCCAGCTCCACCCTTTAGCTTTCACATCCCATAACCCCTGAGTTGTTAATTACAAGTCTCTTTTCCAACTGACAGAGAAATAATCGCATTCAGAGTCCCCCCTCAGTTTCAGTCTCCTTTTCCTTTAAGCCTTTTAGCATTAATGTCAATCCACTGAGTAGCTTCCTCCGGCTTCTGAAAAAAGTGAATTTTGTCAAACGCCACCACCCTCAGTCTTGCTGGAAACATCATGGAGTACTGCACTCCCAACTCCCTCAGCCGTCTCTTGATACCCGTGAACATCATCCGTTGTTTCTGAACCAGGGCAGAATAGTCTGGGTAAATCACAATTCTTTGGCCTTCAACTGTCAGATCCGTCATATCTCTAGCCTTCCTCAGGATAATGTCTCTGTCTCTGTAATTTAGGATTTTGGCGAGCATGGTACGGGGATTCGCTCCAGGGACAGGTGGTTTCGGCGGGACCCTATGCGCTCTCTCCACCGCGAACACTTTTGTCAGCACCGTATCTCCAAAAGTCTCTAACAGCCATTTTTCAATATACTCAGTTGGATTCCTTCCTTCAGCTTTTTCAGGGATGCCCACTATGCGTATATTATTTCTTCTGGACCTATTCTCAAGATCCTCATTTTTTGCCGCCAATTCAGCTATTGCTTGAGTGAACTTCTTCTCAGCCTTTTGCAGCTGCACTATATGATCTTCTGCAGTGCTCACTCTCTCCTCCACCTCCCCCACACGTTTGTCAATCTTCTGCATGGCTGCGTTTATCTGGGCTGTGTCCCCCTTAACCTCCTGTATCTGTTGGGTCAGAGACTGTTTACATGAAGAAACCAACGCAAAAACGTCTCTCAGGGTAGGCTCAGCTTCTGGCGCCCTGTCCTCAGATCCCCCTACTGCCACCGCCATATTGTTCTCCTGTCTCCCCTGTTGTACCTCATGCTCTCCTGCTGAGTTCTCTTCCTCCTCCTCTGTATCAGCTCCGGTTTCCTCCTCTGCAGCCTCCACTCTTACAAACTGCTGAAGCTTTGCCGCCACCTCCATGCGTTTCTTACATGCGGCGTTCTCTTTATCCGCCATCTCCCTTGCATCGGCGCCATCTTGGCTTGCGCCTGCATCCCCGGCTCCCGCGTCCTTCTGCCTTCTCCTAGTCATTCTCTCCGTTCACGGAGCTACCGCTCAGCACCGCCGAGCTCTCTGGGTCACCCCGCAGCCGGTAAGCCTCCCTTGGAGCCGTTCAGCGGCGGCTATACAGGATTTTATAATGCACAGCAGCGGGAGCTCTCTGCCGCACGTCCGCTCACATGGACACTCAGGCCACGCCCCAGTCTTCCTTCAATCTTAATAACTATGTTACTATGTTATTCTTTGTGCAGCTATATATGTGCAGATGAACGCTGCATAAGACTCATATTTCTTGGAAAAACCTCAGTGATTATGAGAAGCTTTTGTCTTAATCCTCTTACTAAAACTTCCTTCACATGACCGTAACTTGCATGAGCAGAACTTGTAAGCCAAAACCAGGAATGAAATAAAGATGATGTATCATGGAAAAAGACTGGTATGTCTTCTGTGTTTTACACCTACTCGTGATTAGTGAGGGGTTTTGTAAGTTTCTAACTACTCATGATTTTGGCTGCAAAATACTGATGAAAAATACTGACCACAGAATTGTCATGCTTAAGTGACCAAAGCCTGACAGATAACACACCATTTGCAATTTAGAAACCTTATGGGTTTAGCATAAGTTACAGTAAGTTTACATTTCTTTTTAGGCCTCATGTTTTCAGCTCCCGAACATTATACTGAGTTTTAAATGAAGAAATGAAGCATAGCTTTAAAAGATCTAGTGCAATAGAAATATTGCCCCAGTTCTAATTTCTAAAGAATATAGAGCCTAATGGCTTTACAACTAGAAATCAGCTACTGAGGTCTAATTTTATTTCACACCTTTTCACTCTCTCCCAACTTGATCTAGGATAGATGAGTGTTAAGGCCCCTTCACATTAAGCAACGCTGCAGCGATACCGACAACGATCCGGATCGCTGCAGCGTCGCTGTTTGGTCGCTGGAGAGCTGTCACACAGACCGCTCTCCAGCGACCAACGATGCCGGTAACCAGGGTAAACATCGGGTAACTAAGCGCAGGGCCGCGCTTAGTAACCCGATGTTTACCCTGGTTACCATGCTAAAAGTAAAAAAAAAAAAAACACTAGATACTTACCTACCGCTGTCTGTCCTCCAGCGCTGTGCTCTGCTTCTCTGCTCTCCTCCTGTACTGGCTGTGAGCCGGAAAGCAGAGCGGTGACGTCACCGCTCTGCTTTCCGGCTCACAGCCAGTACAAGGAGGAGTGCAGAGCACAGCGCTGGAGGACAGACAGCGTTAGGTAAGTATCTAGTGTTTGTTTTTTTTTACTTTTAGCATGGTAACCAGGGTAAACATCGGGTTACTAAGCGCGGCCCTGCGCTTAGTTACCCGATGTTTACCCTGGTTACCAGTGAAGACATCGCTGGATCGGTGTCACACACGCCGATCCAGCGATGTCTCCAGGGAGTCCAGCGACGAAATAAAGTTCTGGACTTTATTCAGCGACCAACGATCTCCCAGCAGGGGCCTGATCGTTGGTCGCTGTCACACATAACGATTTCATTAACGATATCGTTGCTACGTCACAAATAGCAACGATATCGTTAACAATATCGTTATGTGTGAAGGTACCTTTAGGCACTAGAGATGAACAAGTGTGCTCGTTACTCGAGATTTCCGAGCATGCTCAGTTGTTCTCTGAGTATTTTGGGCGTGCTTGTAGATTATGTTTGAGTCCCCGCAGCTGCATGATTTGTGGCTGCTAGACAGCCTGAATACATGCAGAGGTTGCCTGTTTGTTAGGCAATTCCCACATGTATTCAGGCTATCTAGCAGCCGCAAATCATGCAGCTTTGGCGACACAAACATAATCTCCGTGCACGCCCAAAATACTTGGAGAACACCCGAGCATGCTCGGAAATCTCGAGTAATGAGCACACTCGCTCATCACTAGTAGGCACATCAAACCCTAAATTAGTAAAAGTCAATATTTTTATACTACTAAACTCTATTGAATTACATTTTTTCAATACATCTTCAAATTGACATCCTAGACGCTAAAAGTGAAGAGCCAACTGCAGGAGTGTGCAGTTTGTGTGTAGTACTTGTCTTGACCCATGTAGGAAGCCTATTAAAGGGTCACCATGAAAATGCAGTCGAATCTGCAAGCACCATGTTATAGAGCAGGGGGACCGGAGTAGATTTATATAGTTGAAACCAGTTTACATACACTATATAAAAGATACACATGCATGTTTTTCTCAATATCTGACATCAGAATAAATATTTACTGTTTAAGTCCAGTAGGATTACCACAATTATTATTTGTCAAATGCCATAATAATGAGAGAGCATGTTTTAAGGCATTTTTGTTACTGCAAAGTCAAAGGTACATTTCATTAGTATTTACCATTGCCCTTAAACTTAGGTCAAACATTTGGGATCTCCTTTCACAAGCTTCTCACAATAGTTGGCCTGAATTTGGGCCCATTCCTACAGACAAAACTGGTGTAACTGATCCAGGTTTGTATGTCGCTTTGCTAGCACCTGACTTTTCAGCTTTACCCATAAATTTTCAATAGGATTGAAATCAGGGCTTTGTGATGGCGACTCCAAAACATTGACTTTGTTATCATTAAACCACGTTATCAGTTTGGCGGTATGCTTCGGGTCATTGTCCATTTGGAAGACCCATTTCCGCCCAAGCTTTAACGTCTGTCTAATGTTTTGAGATGTTGCTTCAGTATTGCCACATCATTTTCTTTTCTCATGATGCCATCTATTTTGTGAAGTGCACCAGTCCCTCCTGCAACAAAACAACCCCACAACATGATGCTTCCACCCTCGTGTTTCACAGTTGGGATGGTATTCTTAGGTTCCAAGCTTCTCCCTTTTTTTCTCCAAACGTAACAATGATCATTATGCCTAAAAAGTTCCGTTTTAGTTTCATCAGATCGCAGGACGTCTCCAAAAATGAAGGTCTTTGTTCCTATGTGCATTTGCAAACATTAATCTGGCTTTTTATGTTTCTTCTGGAGTAATGGCTTCTTCGTGGCAGAGTGGCCTTTGAGCCCATGTTGACACGGTACTCGTTTCACTGTGGATATTGACACAGTTTTACCAGCTTCCGCCATCATCTTCACAAGGTCTTTTGCTTTTGTCCTTGGGTTAATATGCACATGTCGGACCAAAGCACATTCATCTCTGGGACACAGAACCCATCTCCTTCCTGAACGGTATGATGGCTGGACATTCCCATCTTGTTTGTACAGATGAATGAGGCAACTTCAGGTACCTTGATATTGTACCCAAGGATGAGCCAGGCTTGTGCAAGTCCATAATTCTCTTCCTGTTATCTTGGCTGACTTCTTGAGACTTTCCCATGATGCTGCACAGGGAAGCAGTGTGTTTCAGGTGTGTATTAAAATACATCCATAGGTGTGTCTCTAGTTAACTCAGATGTTGCCAAAAAACAGAAGCTTCCAAACACATGATCTCATCATGTGGGCAGTCCAGAATTGTTTCAAGGCATTGTAATCTTAGTGTATGTAAACTTTTGACTTTGCAGTAAGTAATAAAAATGCCTTAAAAACATTTTCTCTCTCTCTCATTATTCTGGCATTTGGCAAATATTAATAATTATGGTAATCCTAATTGACCTAAAACGGAAAGGTTTATTCTGATTTCATGTTAGCTATTGAGAAAAACATGCATATGTCTTTTTATACAGTGTAGGTCAACTTCTGGTGTCAACTTTATATAGTATTGTGAGAAAAGATTCAGTTTAACCTGCTTTATTCATTTAAACCTCCTTTCTGGCTGGGATTTTCAGTCCAGTGGGAGGTTTTCTCAGTGACTGCTTTCTTTGTATAATTGTGCATACTGAGATAGCTGACAGTCACGGATAGGAGCACTCACTGGACTGAAAGCGAAGAAAGGGCAGGGGATTAAATAATTAAAATACACGTTATACTATATTTTTTCTCACAAAACTATAGATCACTCTTCTCCACTCCTCCTGCTCTATAACATGCTGCCTGCATTTTCATGGTGACAGATTCCCTTTAAAGCCAACGTGGCAGCAGGATTGTGCTCAGTAAACTACAGGCATTGTCAGGTTGGCGCTGTTACAATGATTAAAATGATACCTGGGGTGAAGAAATTTGTCTGGGTCTTCTGTAAACAGTGAGTGAATTTTGGGGCAGATCTTTCCTTGGTTTCTCTGGCTTAGGGTACCATCACACTCAGCAACTTTGCAACGAGAATGACAACGATCCGTGATGTTGCAGCGTCCTGGATAGCGATCTTGTTGTATTTGACACGCAGCAGCGATCTGGATCCCGCTGTGACATCGCTGGTCGGAGCTAGAAGTCCAGAACTTTATTTCGACATCAGGTCGGCGTGATTCGTCATGTTTGACATCAAAAGCAATGATGCCAGCAATGTTGGAGCTAACAACCTGCGAGAACGATAAGTGAGTCGCCGTTACGTCACTGGATCGCTCCTGCATCGTTCTGGAGTTGCTGTGTTTGACGTCTCTACAGCGACCTAAACAGCGACGCTCCAGCGATCGGCTCGTTGTCTATATCGCTGTGACGGTACCTTTAGAGCAGGAAGATAAGATCTGCCTACAGTCCCGCACTGGAGCATGGCATATCATTAGCTGCAAACTTCTAACACTGATTACACAAGACCCACAGACGGAATTCTTCACCCCAGGTATAATTTTAATCATTGTAACAGCGCCAACCTGATAATGCCTGTAGTTCACTGAGCACAAACCTGCTGACATCGTCACTTTTTAAGGAATGTTCCAGATATAGTTCCAGAGAACCATTAGGGTGTGTTTCCGCGGTCAGTATAAGCAGCGCTTTGGACACAGCTCCGTCCAAACTGCTACTGGCTTTTGAACACGGGTTATTCCCCATGTGTTTATTGAACCATGCGGACTCACCGCGTTCTATACATAGGACAGTGATATTTATCTTGTGGAGACTGAGGGTCTCCGCAAGATAAATAGACATGCTGCGGTCTGGAAAGACGCGCCGCCTGTCCAGTTACGCAGGGAATCCGGAGGTGTCCCTGCACGCATAGTGGAGATGGGATTTCATAAAATCCTCTCCACTATGCTGTAACATCTGGCCACTGCGGATTGGACGCTGCAGCTGTACGCAGGGTCCAATATGCAGAATTTACTGACCATGGAAACATACCCTAAGTCTCTTGGGCAGCCGCCAGCGAGAAGGTCTAAATGGTGGGAAAGGAAAGTTCAACTTTGGAGTTAAGAGTCTCAAAATAAGGGAATTTTAAGCTTTTGCCCAGAGTTACATCAAGTGAAATGATATCAACTAGATAAGGATGGACTTTAATATTTCTTCATAAGATACATACTAATATGTCTCCTTTTTCTCTCCTTATTGCTTTGACCTCTATTCCTTTCATTAGGAGATTGTCAACTTTAATTGTAGGAAACTGGTTGCATCTATGCCATTGTTTGCCAATGCTGACCCCTGCTTTGTCACTGCAATGCTCACCAAGCTGAAATTTGAGGTTTTTCAACCTACTGACTACATAATTCGGGAGGGAACCATTGGCAAGAAGATGTACTTTATCCAACATGGTGTGGTTAGCGTGCTTACTAAAGGCAACAAAGAGGTCAAACTCTCCGATGGCTCATACTTTGGAGGTAAGAGAAAGGGCATTAGTTTTAAACTTGAATTTCCACTTGAATTATTAGTGTTGTTCTGTACTTAAAATCTTATCTTGTTGTGAGTGACAATGCCATGTCGGCAGGAGAGTATGAAGAAGGTCAGGGTTGTCACCCACATTCTGCATCTGCTACTGCTTGGTCTGCTGATTAGCAAACAGGGCAGCTAAGGAATTATACATTAGTGAGTCAAACACGCTAATGACTAATTACAATGTGTTACTCTTAAAGGAGTTTTCATTTAATTCAGGCCTTACTTTAAGTTTTACTGCTGCTTATTGCATTGAAAACATTTACTGATCCCATTTGTGTCTTGCCAAATAGTTGCCTCTTTACAGCAAATTCCAGAAACTGGAACACTGAACAAATTCTAACCTTTTCTTACCGTTTTATAGTGTACTAGATGGCAGCCCGATTCTAAAGAATCGGGAGTCTAGAATCCATATATACTTTATTTATTCAAATGTAAGAATAATACAATTAATAAATAATAGTAAGAAAGAACAAAAATAATAGGCAGTATATGGAGAAAACACCAAACAAAAGTTCAAAATTGGTGTGAAAATGTCACTGAACCACTTCACAACTAAATATATATAGTTTTGGTAAATGGTATTATCATTTTTTTGACGAAATTCGGCAGGAGCTTGAAGAGCAACGTCACTGGGCCCGCCTCCACGCAGTAGAAACTTGCTGTGAGGTAAAAATTCAAAAATCACACCAAAATGGCGGGCGGAGTGTGTCACAGTACGGCACGTTTCTGATTGATTGGTTGCCGCCTGCTGCGAGCGACCAGACACTGGACACTGTTGACGTCACTTATCTCCGGACATTAGCTCCGGACAGGAAGTTGGCACAAATTGCAGGAAGTAGTATTCTAGGCAATTATATATTAGATAAAGCTGTTGTTCATCCAGATTTAGTAATTTTCAGCTCCTGTATGGCAGTTGGATCACCCTTCAACAGATAAACCATATTGACTGAGCAAAATTACTTAAAGACACAGAGAACTTTTTTTTCTTTCTAGATATGTATCTATGTACCCTGCAAGTTTCTCACTACTGGCTGATTTCTTTACTGCTTCTATTATTTTCAAGATTGGCTTTTTGTAACATGTCTGCATGTAAAGATGCACGTTCAGGGCACAATGGGCATTTTCCTTGAAGCATGCTATATCTCTGCCTCCATTTTTTCAATCCTCTAGCCTGTATGCCTGTGTCTTCTTCTACCTAGTTGTGAAAACTGAGATTTCTTTGAAAAACAATGCAGCTTCATGGAGATATACATCATGCTGTGTGTGAATAACATTATCCTGCACTTTAGGTAGGTTAGTAAAGCCTTACATGTGACTACAGGAACAGGCAACACACAGGATTTTATTTCTAGTCTGTGTCCATGGAGCAATAGTCAAAATCTGTTACCAATACACTGTGGAGTTGTTCAGTTGTACAAGAGTTCTGTCTAACTAGGTCTATCGTTTCAGAAATTTGCTTGCTGACACGAGGAAGGCGCACAGCTAGCGTCAGAGCAGATACATACTGCCGTTTATACTCTCTCTCTGTGGATCATTTCAATGAAGTGCTGGAAGAATATCCCATGATGAGGCGTGCATTTGAGACCGTTGCCATAGACAGACTGGACAGAATAGGTACGACTACATTAAACATCTTATTTATTAACAAAAATCCTTCTTTCCTTTTGGCCTCATTCACACAGCAGTGGACGCTGCAGTACATAGGGCAATGAGCAATGATGTTGATATTTCACCCTCCGTGACAGCTTGTGGTCCTCTGGACACTGAGCATTGTGAAAGTCCAAGAAAACCTTAAGTTTATAGTTGTATTAACAGTTAGATCCAGAAATTGTCACATTTTTGATATTTTTCATAAATATATTTACCACTATCTTGACGTACAATATGTCACCAAAAAAACAAGAAAACAGAATGACTGGAATCTGTTGAAGCGTTACAGAGTTATTACCACATAAATTGACTCTGGTCAGATTTTAAACATTTGGCTTGGTCATGAAGGACAAAATTTGCTCCAACACTAAGGGGTTAATGGTTTGCACATTGTGGTGAACCTTCTGTATTTGGTCTCTTAAAGTATTTTCTTTATGGTAGACGTAGATACCGAAATACCTACTTCATGGAGAGTGTTCTTCACGTGAGTAGATGTTGTGAAGGGATTTGTCTTCACTTTGGAAAGGATTCTGCGATCATCCACTAATGTGTGTATTGTATTGTGCCTCATGGTTTGTGTGCTGAGCCTGCCGACTTATGTCTAGGCTCCTGGGTTGTGTATTGAGCCTCATGTCTTGTTTATTGGGTCTCATGGCACGGGTATTGAGACAAATCACTGGCCTAATGGCTTGTGTATTGAACCTCAAGGCTGACATCAGGTCTCATGTCTGATAGTTGACCTGCCACTTGAAGTCTGGCCTTATGTGTCATAGTTGACACATATGCCTCCTCAGGTCTCGTGTTTAGCTTGCCTGAAGGTTTTAATGCTTCTTCATAGTTATGGAAGAACAGGTCATGTTAGGCCTAGGATTTTCCTCAGCTGTCTGCCTCACGGTGAGCCTTAATGGGGCCTACGGTTGAGTATGACTTTCAGTAGTATGTACAGTGTGGGCGCTATGGCTTTTGCCTGGTTAGCCAGCTGACGTAGAGCTTCTAGATATATGTTTTCACCAAGGTCTCAAAACTTTATTACCCTTTTACTAGCAGTATTGCTCATATTGGTAAGGATGGCTTCTAGACAATGCCCTCGGTCTGTGGTGACTATTAAATACAGTCCACGGGGTAGCTGGTGAATCCAACATTCTAGTCAATCCATCTTAAGACGGGGAATTAACGGGGAAATTAAGTATTTGGGGGATTTAAGTCCCATAAACTGGTAGATTCAACTAAGTGGTGAATTGGTTAAATATCCAGTCTGTGCGCTCTTGGAATGATGAGACCGCAACTCTGCAATAAACCTATGGGAGGAATCGATGGATGAGTTAAAATAAAATGTCCCCTTACATGTGAGACTCTTGTGCGAAAGAGAAGCATCTTTGCTAGTTAAGGCTAATGTCATTGCACTGAGGTAAGACCGTTCTAATTATTACTCAAGCACAGGATGATATGTGCTTAAGATAAGTGTTTAACAGGACAGGATGCTAATACCTGAACTTAAGACCATCTGAGATTTCACCAATACCATTTGAGGTCTGTATCTCTTTCTGACTTAGTTGCTTCCTCGGGGAAGAAAGGGAAGGAGAAAAAAAAGTGATGGTTATCATTTGGTTTCCTTTGCATTTGAACTATTTTCAACTAATAATCTTCATAATTGAATTGTATTTTTAGCATCCATTTAAGTTGCAGAATTGATGCCATTATAGAGGATAGGATAAATTCTATCATCCCTGTATGAATAGTGTATCCTGGCTCTTCTTTATATAGAACAGCTCAGATATGTGATTTGCCTGTTCTAATTGTATCAGCTCTTAGTACTTGGCTAGGACAGATATCCAGAAATTCCCCACGTAAATCGCAAACAAGAAGTGACCGTTTGGCCTAAATACATTTCTTGGGGGGGGGGGGGGGGGGGAGAAACTTAGGATGTAAAGTTAAGGGATAGAACAAAGTACTATATATTTCTGCTGGTTTCTGGAACCCGTTTGGCATTTTGGGATGCCCAGTCTGCACTTGATAACATAGAGTTGGGTAGATTTTTAACAATTATGTGATCATTGACACTATAAGGCTTTCTTACAGCCCAGATCTTGGACTTAAGGGGGCCCTCAATGGAAAATGTCAATAATATTAGGGCAGAAACCCTACTCAAAGCCATGATAAGGTTACCAGGTTCTTTGAATCACCTAATTTCTGCTCTGTCTTAGTACCAGTTCCTTTATACTTCTGTTTTTGAATAGGTGATTTAATAAGAACAGAATATGAAATCAAATCTGAGTAAGCTAACCAGCCATACATATAAGTGAAGTCTCTAAATGTAGCCCTTTTCTGAAAATAAAAAAGAGGAAAAAGTTGTAAACAGGAAAAGTATTCCTTTTTTTTACTCTTGTTTGGTGCTTTTTTGTTTTAGATATCATTCAATCTTCCTTCTAGAAGCACTATTCTTTGAACTTGGATATTCTGGGGATCTTTCTTCAGGTGTAAGATCCTATAGGGGTGCCCCCTCCCTATTACAGGATCTTTTGGTTATCGTCTCTCATGTGTGCTGTCTTGGGTGAGGGGACAAATGATAAATACTTACCAGTAATTTGATTTTCCTGAAACCCATGACAACATCCTAATTCTCCCTCCCTCTTGCTTGTGGTTGGTGGTTCTCAATCTTCTCTTTTCGCAATGAAGAATGGGCTTGAGTGAATGTATATTTATAATAACAAAAATAATTATTAAGTGGGTGACCCTTACTTTACTCCTTGGAAACCACACTAAGGCCGGTTTCACACGTCAGTGTCTCCGGTACGTGTAGTGTCAGTTTTCTCACGTATTGGAGACACTGACATACGTAGACCCATTCAAATGAATGGGTCTCTGCACACGTCGGTGTGTTTTCACGGACCCTGTGTCCGTGTGCAAAACACTTAGACATGTCCGTTTTTTACCGGCAGCACATACCGCAATACATCCAGCATACGTGCACACAGAGAACAGTGTACATGGCTAATGCGGCCGCTCCCGGCTGTTAACGACTGGGGAATTAATGAAATGCAGGGAGCGGAGCTTCGATGACTAGGGTTCCGTTACCAAAGCTGCGACCCCTGGCGGCATGAACTCGCATGAACTCTTGAGCGTGGGAAAATATTCAGAAACTTTCCCACGCTCAAGAGTAAATTTGAGTTCATGCCGCTAGGGGGCGCAGCTTCGGTGACGGCACCGCTAGTCACTGAAGCTCCGCTCCCTGCATTTCATTCATTCCTCAGTCATTTACAGCATTATATACACCGCATTAGCAGCGCTGCCGGTTGTAAAATGTAAATACCCCCCGATATGAATTACTGCGTGGGACTTACCTGTACAGCGGACAAGAATGGGATATTGTTCCTTTTTTATTTTGGAATTTTTTACAGGAGAACGATATGGATAGGTGTCTTATTGATATCTCTCCATTACTAAGCCGGCTTAATGTCAACTTACAATAGCAAGGTGACATTAACCCCTTATTATCCCATATGCCAATTCTACAAGGCAGTGGGAAGAATCGGGCAAAGCTCCAGAATTGGCACATCTAATAGATGCGCCTTCCCTGGGCAGCTTTGGGCTGCTTTTTTAAGGCTTGGGGGGCCCATATCCATGGCCTGGAGAATAGCAGCCCGCACCTGTGAGTTTTGCCGGGTTGGTTGGAAAATATAGGGGGGACCCCACGTCAGGTTTTCTTTTATTCATTGTCCCCTGCTCGCGCTGCTGCAGCACCACACGCAGGGGACAGAGCTTGCTGTAGCGCTGCTTCACGCCGGCTGTCAGAATTGTCCTGATACGGCTGCCACACGTGTGCCACACGGATGTACCATGTGAACACACGGACACGGATATCTCTGGTACCGGTTTTTCTGGTACCGGAAATATCTTAACGTGTGAATCCGCCCTAAAGGAGGAAATGGAAGCTGCCTTTTTATTTTGTGCTCTGGGCTTTCTGTCCAGCAATAGGGGCGGATTCAACTCATGTGTGCTGTCATGGGTTTGTGGAAAATGAAATTACTGCAAAGTAATTATTTTTACTTTTGTTTGACAAAAATGTAGCTTTAGGCCCCAATTTTTTTACTTTCACAAGGAAAAAATAGACACCAACTTTTTTTGTGCATTTTCTCCTATGCTGATAACTCATAGGTGGGGAAAAACTACTGATTGGGCACACTGCAGGGCTCAGAAGGGAAGCAGCACCATTTGATTATTTATTTTTTTTACACAAAAATGGCTAGAATCATTGGTGGATACCATGTCATGTTTGCAGAGCCCCTTATGTGCCTAAACAGTGGAAAGCTGCCCCCCAAGTGACCCCATTTTGGAAACTACACCCTTGACGGATTTTATCCAAGGGTATAGTGAGGATTTTTAACCCAAAGGTTCTTCACAGAATTTGACATTAGGTTGTCATATCAAATATATCGCCATTAGTGTTGTGCGCACTTGAGTTTGCATCGGGTGCTCTGGTATGCACAGGGTAGCGCAGGTGCTTGAGCAACCCCAATGCAAACTTGAATAGCAAGCACTTACTCTCAACACTAGTCATCATACCGTCATCACTTTTTTTTTTTAACACTTGAAAAAACCCTCAGCCTAACAGCAAAGAATGAAAAAAATAAAAATTCTAAAAAAAAAAAAAAAAAAAAATGTAATCTGACTGGGGGATGACACAAAGGGGGTGGGGGGTACTGGGCATGCACCTGACATTTTTTTTTTCAGGAAGAGGAGGTAGAGGACCCAGGGGACGGCAGATGTACCAGGGGGTGAATTAGGGGCCTAATTTCTCTCTCCTCTGACTTGTATATAATGTCAGAAGAGAGAGCAATGTTTTTAACATCTGTCACACTTTTTTTTATTTTAAAGTGATTGCCGTTATTCATTGAATAATGGGGATCACGTGATCGGGAATCAGAAAAAAACCGCCTTGATAGTGTTCTCCAGGGTCTCCGCTACCCTGGTAGCTGAAACACCAGAGATTTGCCAATGCTGGGGGCGCTATAACCTTATTCCTGATTGCAGTTTTAAAACGTTTTCCGTGTTAAGGCATATTGGTGGTCATTAAGGGTTTAATCAGCCTTAAAAATAGGCCAGATTAGACTTTATGAAAAAAAAAACCATCTAAACAAAGCCAGTCTAGCTTCGGCCATTGATCCAAAGCACCACGTCCTCTGTAAAACATGGTGGATGCAGTGTGATGGCACTGGGTCACTAGTGTTTGGTGATTTATGTGACAGAAGACAGTAGCAGTCAGATGAATTCTGAAGTGTACAAGGCTATATGTTCTGCCAAATGTGACAAGATTGATTGGACGGCGCTTCACAATATAGATGGATAATGACCCAAAATCAACTAACAATATTTTTTAACAAGGAAAAATGCAAAGTACTACATCTGGGCAATAAAAATGAAAAAAAAGCATATACAGAATGGGAGGAATAAGGCTAAGCAATAGCACATGTGAAAAATACTTGGCTATACTAATAGATTATAAACTGAACTTTTGTCAACAGTGTGATGCAGAAGCAAAAAAGGCAAATGCAATTCTGGGATGTATTAACAGAAGCAAACAGTCTAGGTCACACAAAGTCATTATTGCCCTTTGCCCTCTACTCCTCTTTGGTCAGAGCTCATCTGGAAAACGATGTCCAGTTTTGGGCACCACATTTTAAAAAAGACATCAACAAACTGGAGCAAGTTCAGAGAAGAGTGACCAGAATGGTGACCGGTCAGCAAACCATGTCCTATGAGGAACGGTTACAGGATCTGGGATTGTTTAGCTTGCAGAAAAGAAGACGGAGATTAAATTATTCTCATTTGCACAAGGAAAGACTAGAAGCAATGGGATGAATCTGAATGGGAGGAGACACAGTTTACATATTAGAAAAAACTTTTTAACAGGGTGATCAATGAGTGGAACAGGCTGCCATGAGAGGTGGCGAGTTCTTCCCTGGAAGTTTTCAAACAGAGGCTGGACAGACATACTGTATGTCTGGGATGAGTTAGTGAATCCTGCTTTGAGCAGGGGGTTGGCCCAGATAACCCAGGAGGTCCCTTCCAACTTCATACTGCGAAAGCAAATTAGGATTTTTTTAAAACCCTTTCACGACATGCGCCGTACTATTACTGCGCATGTCGTGTCTCCCCCTTTGATGTGGGCTCCGGCAGAGAGCCCACATCAAAGTCGCGACATGTCAGATGTTTTGTACAGATGACATGTGCGCGCAATAGCGGCGGGTTAAATCGCGATTCATCCGCTGCTATTAACCTGTTAAATGCCGCTGTCAAATGCAGACAGCGGCATTTAACCGGCGCTTCCGGCCGGAAATTACCTAATCGCCGACCCCGTCACATGATTGGGGGTCGGCGATGCATCAGGATGGTAACTTGAGGTCCTTGAGACCTCTATGGTAACTGATGCAGGCCTGCTGTGAGCGCCCCCTTGTGGTCGGCGCTCACAGCACACCTGCATTTCTGCTACATAGCAGCGAACATCAGATCGCTATGTAGCAGAGCCGATCGAGTGCTGCCAGCTTCTAGCCTCCTATGGAGGCTATTGAAGCATGGCAAAAGTAAAAAAAATGTTTTTAAAAATATGAAAAAAATAAAAAAAATGAGTTTAAATCGCCCCCCTTTCGCCCCATCCAAAATAAAACAATAAAAAAAATCAAATCTACACATATTTGGTATCGCCGCGTTCAGAATCGCCCGATCTATCAATAAAAAAAAAGCATTAACCTGATCGCTAAACAGCATAGCGAGAAAAAAATTCGAAACGCCAGAATTACGTTTTTTTTTTGTCGCCGTGACATTGCATTAAAATGCAATAACGGGTGATCAAAAGAGCGTATCTGCACAAGTTTGGTATCATTAAAAACGTCAGCTCGGCACGCAAAAAATAAGCCCTCACACGACCCCAGATCATGAAAAATGGAGAAGCTACGGGTATCAGAAAATGGCACTTTTTTTTTTAGCAAAGTTTTGAATTTTTTTTTCACCACTTAGTTAAAAAATAACCTAGTCATGTTAGGTGTCTATGAACTCGTACTGACCTGGAGAATCACAATATCAGGTCAGTTTTAGCATTTAGTGAACCTAGCAAAAAAAGCCAAAACAAAAAACAAGTGTGGGATTGCACTTTTTTTTGCAATTTCACCACACTTGGAATTTTTTTCCCATTTTCTAGTACAAGACATGGTAAAGCGAATGATGACGTTCAAAAGTACAACTCGTCCCGCAAAAAATAAGCCCTCACATGGCCAAATTGATGGAAAAATAATAAAGTTATGGCTCTGGGAAGGAGGGGAGCGAAAAACGAAAACACAAAAACGAAAAAGGGCCGCGGCATGAAGGGGTTAAGGAAAGTAAATGGAGTATTCTGCAATGGCCAAGTCAGTCACCAGTACTCAACGCCATTGAGCAACAGTTCACGTGCTTAACCCCTTAGTAACTGAGCCAATTTTGACCTTAATGACCAAGGACACTTTGTGGTTATAGCTCTGGAACGCTTTAACAGATCCCACTGATTCTGGGATTGTTTTTTCATGACTTATTTTACTTCCTGACAGTGGTAACATTTCTTCTATATGACTTGCATTTGTCAAGTTTTTCACCAAATTTCCGATATTTTCACAAAGTAAAATAACATTTCCCACATGACTACTTTACATCAGAAAAAGTTTGGAACATAAATTTTTTTGTTACAAAGTTATAATGGTTTAAAGTCAACCAGTGATTTCTCATTTTTACATTTACAAAAAACATTTTCTTAGGGACCTCATCACATTTAAAGTGACTTTGGGGGGCATATATGACAGAAAATACCTGAAAGTGACAATTCTAAAAACTGAACCCCTCAAGGTGCTCAAAAACACATTCAAGAAGTTTATTAACCCATCAGGTGCTTCACAGGAGCTAAAGCAACGTGGAAGGAAAAAATGAACATTTAAAATGTAAATTTAAAATGGTAACAAAAATGTTACCGTATTTTCTGGCGTATAAGACGACTTTTTAACCCCTGAAAAATCTTCTTAAAAGTCGAGGGTCGTCTTGTACGCCGGGTGGGGGGGGGGGGGGGAGTGGCCCCGATGACGAAGGGAGGGGGCGTCTCACAGGAAAGTGTGAGTGGAGTATCCCCCTATTACCTCATTGTAGCAGCGTGGGGTCTCTGTGCTGGGGAGTGGCGGCTGCTCCTTTTTGTGCCGCATGGACGCTGTGCTGTGGGGCGGCGGCGTATCTTCGTGCAGCGTGGGCTCTGTGCTGTGGGGCGGCGTATCTTAGTGCAGAGTCGGGACTCCTCTGGCATTTCCTCAAAGCCCGGAGGCACCGACAGCTCAATTGCTGCGATGCGGTGGCCTTCGGAAAAATGGCCGCTGGGGGGCGATGCATGCTCAGATTCAGATCTCGTCCCAAGATCTCGGTAGATGAGATATTCATGCCTAGGGGGGGCTCTGGACTTAAGTTGATACATCCACCATATCTCTCTTTTGGCTATTTTTCTTTTTATATCTACCCCTTGAAATGGAGCTTTAACCCCTTCAATACCGCTGACATCCCCATTGTGTTTATGGATGAAATGTTTGGTTGCAGCAGAGCTCTTATGGGTGATTTTATTTAGTGCCTTCTTATTCTGACCTTCAGGGGACCTCCTGTGCACCCCACATATTGCTGGTCACAGGTGGTGCAATTAATCAGATACACAACATTGGAGGTGTTGCAGTTAATGTAGTGGTTAATTTTGTACATCTTTTTGGTGACAGATGAGTGGAATTCCTTACTGTTCACCATGTATTTACAGCAGGTGCAGATATTGTGCCCACACTTGTATGTGCCTTTTGTACTGAGCCAGTTTTCCTTCTCTTTTAACCTTTTCTCCTCACTAACAAAGAGGCTGGGGGATAAGATGTCGTTCAGACTAGGGGCTTTTTAGCGATATAACGCACTGGTTTGGACAGGATTTGGTTCAGCTTTTTATCCTGGCTCAACATAGGGATTCTTTTTCTGATGATATCAGTAATTTCTTTAAACTGAGGGTTGTTTTTTTGTTGTTTTGCTGCTATAATACTAGAAAAAGGCTTTTTTTTTATGTTTTTTTGTCGCTATATTCTGAGCGCTGCAACTTTTTTATTTTTTGGCAAGCAGAGCTGTATGAGGGCAATTCAGTCCGTTTTTATTTTATTTTTTTTTGTGCCGTTCACAGTGTGGTAAAAGTGATAAGACCGATTTGTTTGCTGGGTCGATACGATTACAACGATACCAGATTTATATATTTTTTTAGGATCTGCTATTTCTACACACTAAAAACAAATATTTTCAAAACTTTTGCCAAATTTCTGTTTTATTGACAAATAAATACAAGTCGTATAGAACAAATGTTACCACTAACATGAAGTACAATATGTCCTAAAAAAAAAACAATCTCAAAATCAGTGGGATCCGTTGAAGCGTTCCAGAGTTATTGCTTCATAAAGGGACAGTGGTCAAAATTGTAAAAATTTGGCCTGGTCGTTAAGGGGTTAATTAAGCCTGAAGGTTTACACTTCACTTGCATCTCAGTTGTTTAATTTTTAATGAAACATAGTGGCACTGAGATCCCAAATCATGGACCTAATTGTACATCACACCTCCGCAATGTATCTTGTATAGCCTAGAAAAGGATACAAATCTGATCTGTAACATATGCCCATTGTTTGTGGGGGGTTTTGGTGCAAACATTTCCCAGTATTTATAAATGTCGTAATGCTTAGGATACCCCTGAGAATGTTTTTTTTTGTTTGTTTTGTTTTTTACTTCAGGGAGGCCCTACAAAAAAAAACCCAAAGTAGTATAGAGACCGCTAAAAAAAAAGTATAGAATATAAATCGCCACAAACTTATCTCATGAATTTACTTAGATCGGTTTACCTTCATTGTTTGTTTTGCTTTACATCTAAACTATGCCCACGTTGTGCCGCACTGGGAAAATGTTATTTATGCTTTGTCCTTTGATTTAAAAAAAAAAAAAAAAAAAAATCAAGAGAAGATTTTAAAATTGTGAAACCCTAAAAAAACAAACCCTATATTTCCCTCTGTTTTTCTTACTCTACACCGAGCCCTACCACTGCAAGCTCTGCTGGCCGAGCATCCACACCCCTGACAGTGTCAGTAGGTTACAATTTGACCTTCCCCCATGGAAAGTGTATTATTTTACTGAACGTTAATTAACACATGTATGCCTGGTGCAAACTTATATCTAAACTACAACAAGAAAATGAGTAATATTAGGGCAGACTAAATGGACCATGGGGCATATTTTCTGCCAGTAGTCTTAAGGTACCGTCACACTAAGCGACGCTGCAGCGATACCGACAACGATGTCGATCGCTGCAGCGTCGCTGTTTGGTCGCTGGAGAGCTGTCACACAGACAGCTCTCCAGCGACCAACGATCCCGAGGTCCCCGGTAACCAGGGTAAACATCGGGTAACTAAGCGCAGGGCCGCGCTTAGTAACCCGATGTTTACCCTGGTTACCAGCGTAAAAGTAAAAAAAAACAAACACTACATACTTACCTACCGCTGTCTGTCCCCGGTGCTGTGCTTCTCTGCACTCCTCTGCACTGACTGTGAGCACAGCGGCCGGAAAGCAGAGCGGTGACGTCACCGCTCTGCTTTCCGGCTGACCGACTCTCACAGCCAGTGCAGGAGGAGTGCAGAGAAGCACAGCGCCGGGGACAGACAGCGGTAGGTAAGTATGTAGTGTTTGTTTTTTTTTACTTTTACGCTGGTAACCAGGGTAAACATCGGGTTACTAAGCGCGGCCCTGCACTTAGTTACCCGATGTTTACCCTGGTTACCAGTGAAGACGTCGCTGGATCGGTGTCACACACGCCGATCCAGCGATGTCAGCGGGAGATCCAGCGACGAAATAAAGTTCTGGACTTTCTTCAGCGACCAACGATCTCCCAGCAGGGGCCTGATCGTTGGTCGCTGTCACACAACGATTTCCTTAACGATATCGTTGCTACGTCACAAAAAGCAACGTTAACGATATTGTTAAGTGTGACGGTACCTTAAGTTTCTGTGAATGGTTTCTAATTGAACCAGTATCTAGAAGAGAGAACTCACCAAGATTTATAGGGGCAGAACAATCGCAGTCGCAGAGGTGACAGGGTTTATGCGGCCGCACATCCAGTTGAAGTGTATTATGGTGCACAGATCCATCTGATCTGTGCACACTACACAACAATACAATCCTCTGGCCAATTAGAGGCCAGCAGCTGAATGTCAGCATGCATGTGACTTAGGGCGCATGGCAGTTCCCGGTACATCATGTGATCCCGTCGCTTGCACGCTGAAGTCAACTTCCGGCTTCAGAAGAGCATGCTGCACGGCGGTAAAGTGAGTAGAATGTTTTTTTCTATGTATTAAAGAATATTGGCAGAATGGGGGGGACAATTACCAGGATAAGGGACATATTACCAGGATGGAGCCCAGGATAAGGTAAGTATTACATGGATGGGGCCCAGGATAAGGGACATATTACCAGGATGAAGCCCAGGATAAGGGACATATTACTAGGATGGGGCACAGGATAAGGGACATATTACCATGATGGGGCTCAGGATAAGCGACTTATCGTGATATACTGAGCCCTAAGGGACATATTACCAGGATGGAGCCCAGGATAAGGGACATTACTAGGATGGGGCACAGGATAAGGGACATATTACCAGGATGGAGCCCAGGATAAGGGACATATTATTAGGATGGGGCACAGGATAAGGGACATATTACCTGGATGGAGCCCAGGATAAGGTAAGTATTACCAGGATGAAGCCCAGGATAAGGGACATATTACCAGGATGGGGCACAGGATAAGGGACATATTACCATGATGGGACTCAGGATAAGCGACTTATCGTGATATACTGAGCCCTAAGGGACATATTACCAGGATGGAGCCCAGGATAAGGGACATTACTAGGATGCGGCACAGGATAAGGGACATATTACCAGGATGGAGCCCAGGATAAGGGACATATTATTAGGATGGGGCACAGGATAAGGGACATATTACCTGGATGGAGCCCAGGATAAGGTAAGTATTACCTGGATGGAGCCCAGGATAAGGGACATATTACTAGGATGGGGCCCAGGATGAGGGACATATTACCAGGATGGAGCCCAGGATAAGCGACATATCAGGATATCCTGGGCCCTAAGGGACATATTACCAGGATAAAAGGACATATTTCCAGGATGAGGGACATATTACCAGGATAGTGCCCAGGATAAGGCATATATTACTAGGATGGGGCACAGGATAAGGGACATATTGCAAGGATGGAGCCCAGTATAAGGCACATATTACCAGGATTGAGCCCAGGATAAGGCACATATTACCAGGATGGGGCACAGGATGAGAGACATATTAACAGGATAGTGCCCAGGATAAGCGACATATCAGGATATCCTGGGCCCTAAGGGACATATTACCAGGATAAAAGGACATATTTCCAGGATGAGGAACATATTACCAGGTTAGGGCCCAGGATAAGGGACATATTGCCAGGATGAGGCCCAGGATAAGGGACATATTACCAGGTTAGGGCCCAGGATAAGGGACATATTACCAGGGTGAGGCCCAGGGCAAGGGACATATTACCAGGATAGGGCCCAGGGCAAGGGACATATTACCAGGATAGGGCCCAGGGCAAGGGACATATTACCAGGATAGGGCCCAGGATAAGGGACATATTGCCAGGATGAGGCCCAGGATAAGGGACATATTGCCAGGATGAGGCCCAGGATAAGGGACATATTACCAGGATAAAAGGACATATTTCCAGGATGAGGAACATATTACCAGGTTAGGGCCCAGGATAAGGGACATATTGCCAGGATGAGGCCCAGGATAAGGCCCAGGATAAGGGACATATTACCAGGTTAGGGCCCAGGATAAGGGACATATTACCAGGGTGAGGCCCATGGCAAGGGACATATTACCAGGATAGGGCCCAGGGCAAGGGACATATTACCAGGATAGGGCCCAGGATAAGGGACATAGTGCCAGGATGAGGCCCAGGATAAGGGACATATTGCCAGGATGAGGCCCAGGATAAGGGACATATTACCAGGATAAAAGGACATACCCTGTTTCCCCGAAAGTAGGACCCCCCCGAAAGTAAGACAGGGTGGGGGTTTTGGGGGGGGGGTCCTCCAATGTAAGGCCTCCCCCGAATGTAAGGCAGGGTTGGGGGGGCCGCTGTGAAATGTAAGGCCCTTACCTTTGGGCCGCCGCTGTCCCCCATTGGGTCCCCAGGCTCCAGAGGTGTCCTCAGGTGCAGCTGGGCGGGTCCAGCGCTCATGGGGTTAACTCGCCGTGTTAACCCCGCAATCCGCCCAGCTCAACAGCTCATTGGCCGCCCCTGCTCCCCACGTCACCGCCGGCCCCTGGCTCGAGCGCTGATTGGCCAATCAGCTCGAGTGCTGATTGGCCCAGCAGCTCGGGCTGTAATTGGCCGCCCCAGCCCCACGTCACCGCTGTTTCCCTGCTGATTGGCACAGCGTTCCCTGCAGCACAGGCCTGCCGCACCGCAGAGGAAAACGTCCAGCATTTAAAAACCAAGTAGGGAAACATGTACTGAATAGGGTATGGGGCTGTGTGCAGTGGGATACGGCACTGTTATGGGGTATGGGGCTGTGTGCAGTGGGATACGGCACTGTTATGGTATGCAGGCAGAGGGTATACGGCAATTACCGTACAGTACCGTACCGTAGTGTGTTACTGCTACCGTACTTTGATTTGTTGTCTGCTTTCCAGTTGAACGGTGTAACGTTAAGTACTGTACTGAATTTGAAAATTGTCATTTTTTTTTCCGGCTAATGTAAGACCTCCCCCGAAAGTAAGACAGGGTGGGACTTTTTGGGGTAAAATTAATGTAAGACAGGGTCTTACTTTCGGGGAAACACGGTATTTCCAGGATGAGGAACATATTACCAGGTTAGGGCCCAGGATAAGGGACATATTGCCAGGATGAGGCCCAGGATAAGGGACATATTGCCAGGATGAGGCCCAGGATAAGGGACATATTACCAGGTTAGGGCCCAGGATAAGGGACATATTACCAGGGTGAGGCCCAGGGCAAGGGACATATTACCAGGATAGGGCCCAGGGCAAGGGACATATTACCAGGATAGGGCCCAGGATAAGGGACATATTGCCAGGATGAGGCCCAGGATAAGGGACATATTACCAGGATAAAAGGACATATTTCCAGGATGAGGAACATATTACCAGGTTAGGGCCCAGGATAAGGGACATATTGCCAGGATGAGGCCCAGGATAAGGGACATATTACCAGGATGAGGCCCAGGATAAAAGTGAAGACAGATGAAACGAGGAAAAAGCCAGCTCACCAATCCCACAGAGAAGCACGGGACTCCGTCCTTGATGAGACGTGATGAAACACACTTGAAAAGAAAAAAAGAGGTTCCAGCTTCTCCAGATAAAATCGAAAAAGGCTTTATTGCTATAACATCATTAAAATATGAAAAGCTCCCGAGACATCACCATGACAGTATACACGGCAGGCTACGCGTTTCGACCGACACAGCGATCTTTATCAAAGCTAGTCTACTGAATAGTGAAATTGTATAAAAAGACCTGAGGACCAATGACATGACAGAAAGAAATCACATGAACGGAGAGGTCCTATTGATAGATAAAATAACATACAAAACTCTTAACAATTCACACAAAATAAAATAAAAATGAAAAATAAATGAAATACAAACAATAATTAAATAAATATCACACATGAATAAATAAGTCAATAATGAAACATTAATTCATTCCTCTTGTTGAGACCGTCAGGAAATCTCGTACCCAGATTGAAAATCCAATATGCCTCACGTGTTAATAGTGTTCTGTGCAGATCCCCACCACGTAGCGGCTTCTTGATTTTTTCTAAGCCTGTAACCCTCAAAGAACTGATATCACGAGAATGGTAATCTATAAAATGTTTCGCTGCAGAGGAAATATTGCGGTTAATATTACCAATATGTAGGATATCATGCAAATGTTCGAAAATACGATTCTTCAATTTCCTAATTGTGCATCCAACATATGATTTGTTGCACTCAATACAATCTAATTTATAAATGACATATCGCGTATTGCAATTAATGAAATCCTGAATTGTAAATGTATTAACATTATTGCAGTCTTTGAAAATGTTAGTTGTAACCATTCTCTTACATGTTGAACAATTAGTGACGTTACATTTGTAACTACCTTTACATTTAAGCCAAGTATCTGGTCGTCTATGTGAAACAAATGTATTAGGTGATAAAATATTGCCTAATGTGGGTGCCCTCCTAGCAACAATATTGCACCCACCTTGTAACACTTGGCTGAGAATGGGATCCTCATACAAAATAGGTAAAGCTTTGGAAATGATATGTTTGATTGTGTTAAATTGGTAGCTGTATTGCAGCTTTGATAAAGACCGCTGTGTCGGTCGAAACGCGTAGCCTGCCGTGTATACTGTCATGGTGATGTCTCGGGAGCTTTTCATATTTTAATGATGTTATAGCAATAAAGCCTTTTTCGATTTTATCTGGAGAAGCTGGAACCTCTTTTTTTTCTTCCCAGGATAAAAGGACATATTACCAGGATGAGGCCCAGGATAAGAAGCATATTTTGGAAAAACATTGCTACTTTTGTCACATTTAAATTAATGAACTGAGTGCTCAGTTGTAGTTCCTGGTAAAAACACAGACAAGGCTGTGTCTGGGAAAAGCAGACCTTTTTTCTACTCCCGGATGACCCCTAAACTGAAATGGATAGAAAAGAATAGCAGGAGTATACTACTAATATAATAAATGCTTTCTTTAATAACTAATCAGGTCTGATATAAAGAAATGGAAGCTGAAAAGTGATTGGTTGCTACTGGCAACAAGGGAAGATTTTCTGTTAGCAACTAGCGTAAGTCCAAATGGGGACCTACTATAGAAACGGCACACTATACCCTTGCTGCAGACCAGCACACAAGGCACATGCACATGATATGATACATTCTGTCCACGTGCTGATATGTCAGAATATTTTGACAATGTTGCATTGATAGCTAGTTAAAAGTTAAAATGGTTGTTAAGCAACTTTCTTTTGAAAACAACTTAGAATATTGTACAAAAGTAGTAGGTACTAGTACCTTACAAATCTCATTTCAGTCCCACTTCAATAGGTTTTTTGGGCTTTCCTTTTTATGGAAAATGTATCCAAAAATCATGGACAACCAACATTTTTTCACATACACTACCGTTCAAAAGTTTAGGGTCACTTAGAAATTTCCTTATTTTTGAAAGAAAAGCACAGTTATTTCCAATGAAGCTAACATTAAATGATTCAGAAATACACTCTATACATTGTTAATGTGGTAAATGACTATTCTAGCTGCAATAGGTTTGTAATGCAATATCATCTTAGGTACAAGTGAAACTTGACATGCTATTCTTGTTCTTAGAAATGAAGGCTATTCCATGCCAAAAATTGCCAAGAAACAGAAAATTTCCTACAACGGTGTGTACTACTCCCTTCAGAGGAGAGCACAAAAAGGCTCTAACCAGAGTAGAAAAAGAAGTGGGAGGCCCCGCTGCACAACTGAGCAACACGTACATTAGAGTCTGTAGTTTGAGAAATCAATGCCTCACAGGTAGTGATGAGCGAATATACTCGTTACTCGAGATCTCCCGAGCACCCTCGGGTGTCCTCAGAGTATTTGTAAGTGCTCAGAGATTTAGTTTTCCTTGCAGCAGTTGAATGATTTACATCTGTTAGCCAGCTTGATTACATGTGGGGATTCCTTAGCAACCAGGCAACCCCCACATGTACTTATGCTGGCTAGTAGCTGTAATTCATTCAGCTGCGGCAATGAAAACTAAATCTCCGAGCACTTACAAATACTTGGAGGACACCCGAGCATTTTTTTTAGGCTGAAAGTGCTCCTCTCGGCTTATACTCGAGTCATTGTCCCAGGGGTCGGAGGGGAAGAGGCAGGGAGTGGCGGCTGTCACATCATACTCACCCTCCACCCTCCCGGTGCGGTCTCTGCACCTCCCTGCTTCTCAGGAGGTTCTGGTGCCTGCAGCTCTTCCTGTGTTCAGCCCCTCCCAACCTCCCATAGGCATGGAGCGCATATTCATTACTTTAATGAGCAGTACCATGTAACCGCTGAACACTGGAACAAGCTGCCGTCACTGAGAAGCAGGGACTTGCAGAGAGACCGCACTAGGATGGGGTGAGTAGGACAAGGGAGTGTGAGCCATGCGATATTTGTCTGTCCCCCTTCCACCGCTGCGCTGTCTTCCGCATCTTCTGTCTGTGACGTTCAGGTCAGAGGGCACGATGACGTGGTTAGTGTGCGCCCTATGCCTGAACAGTCACTGCAGAGAACCGGAAGACACAGCGGCATGCAGCAGTGGAACGGGGACATGTGAATATCGCAAGTGCCGGTGTCCTGAGCCAGTGGCAACACTGGCACCTGACCCTCATAGAGCGCCAGTGTCCCCGCTTGCCTAGGACCCCGTCACTCGGCGCCCAGTGATGAGAGGTATGTCATTTCTTTTTTTTTTTTTTATCGCAGCAGCGTACAGGGCATATTGTGCTATGGAGCATCTTATGGGGCCATCAACCTTTATGGAGGGGCATATTCTATGGAGCATCTTATGGGGCCATCAACTTTTATGGAGCAGCATATAGGGCATATTATGCTATGGAGCATATTATGGTGCCAGTATTAACCTTTGTGTAGCATTACTTGGGGCATATTTTTGTATGGAGTATCTTATGGGCCCATCATGAACTTTATTGAGCATTACATGGGGCATATTTTTCATGGAGCATCTTATGAGGCTCCTGATTCAATATGGATATTCAAAAACATTTAACCTACTGATGTCTCAATCAATTTTACTTTTATTGGTATCTATTTTTATTTTTTAAATTTACCAGTAGCTGCTGCATTTCCCACCCTAGGCTTATACTCGAGTCAATAAGTTTTCCCAGTTTTTTGTGGCAAAATTAAGGGTCTCTGCTTATACTCGGGTTGGCTTATACTCGAGTATATATTATTTTACAACCTTACACCAGTCAGAACATTTTAAACAATTAAAAAAAAAAAAACGTACATGGCCAGACACCACCTTCTAAGGTCTGAGACTTCACGGACCTTAGTCCTTCCACCAAAGCTATATCTTTATGTTGCTTTCTTGCCTATTACAGACCTCCATGGAGAAAAAAAATGATGGATGGCCAATTCTTTCTATAGGCTATCAATATAAGCTTCTGGAGGGGGGGACTATTGCCAACATTGTAGATAAGTTATTTAAAAAGGCCTCTATGATTGTTCATACTTTGAAGACAGTTCCTGTGCTTGGTATTGCACACGTGTTCCCTTGGCTAGAATTAAGCTGTAATACCAGGCACATCGGCTACTAAAGGTACAGAACAGTGCCTGGTAAACGGGAGGGGAAGCAGGACTCTCAGAAGCCGTGCATTCCCTTCAAACAGCCATTTAGTGAGGGTGCCTGAGTTGAACTCACAAAAAATCTGCTCTTGGTGGCCTATCCTGTGAACAGGTAATCAGTTTCAAGGAACTGTGAAACCCTATTAAATCCCTGTTCACTAATGTTAACTCTGCTGTATAGACTGTGACAGAATCAACAAAGATAACAAGTTAGCTGTAAAATACAATAAATGTCAGGCTATTGCAACTTACTGGCCAAAGTAAAATCTGCAATATAAACAACGTATAATAAGAATAATTTCTAAAATATAGAAAATCCTTTGCAACTCTGGAGAAATCCCCCATTTTATTGGTAAATGAGAAAAAGATTTAAATATAACCTTGAAAACAGAAGAGGTCTTAAAACTTCTAAAAGAGATACGTTTTTCCTCCCTATTTTAAATACCAAGAATTAAACTACAAAATAATATCTTGATGGTATAAAACTCCAGCTATTCTTAATAAAATTAATAAAAATAATAATTAATAATTCCTATTCGCCTTACTGCTGGAGATGTAATATATTACCTGGAACATCCTCCCATATATGATATGAATGTGCTAAAATTGTACCCTTCTGGGAAACAATACATCGCCATATAGGAAAAGCTATTAACATATCAAGCCCTTTAACACCCCATCTAGTCCTCAACGTCCATCCTCAATATCAGCATTTTAGTGCTTATACTATAACATCCCAGCTCCTTAATGCGGCTAAAATCTTCATTGGAAGGACATTGGTCCCCCTCTCACAGAATGGATTAACGAATCCAATAGCATACATTCATTTGAATAAACTTGCCTGATTCACGCCAAGACAAACTTCGAGAAAGCTAGCAACAATGGTATGAATACCAAAACAAGATTAAGCTTTGCCGTATCTTTTGGACTGTAAGACTCACCGGACCATAAGACGCACCCCAAATTTTCAGTAGGAAAATGGGGGAAAAAATTAGGGGGTGGGGGTGTCTAGGGGATCGGGAGCGCTGGTGCTGGGGAGTCACAGGGAGTGTTTGTGCGCAAATTTGGCGGTGCGGGGGGCTACGGCGACATTTTGGGAAAGCCCGGAGCCACCACACATTCATTGCTGTGATGCGGTGTTCTTCATGAAATCTCATCTCAGTGCTGCAAGTTTGGCTGTGCAGGGGGCTACGGCGACATTTTGAGAAAGCCCGAAGCCCTCGCACTTCTATTGCCTCAATGTTGTGGCCTCCGGTAAAATGGCCGCCAGAGGCGACGCTTGCGCACATTGCGATCTCGGCAACGAGATCTCAGAGCTGAGATCTCAATCTGTGCATGCGCCGCCTCTGGCGGCCATTTTCCTGGAGGCCAGATTGCCCAGGCGCAGATTGAGATCATGGCAACGAGATCTTGTCCCGAGATCTCGGGAGCCGAGATCTCAATCTGTGCATGCGCTGCCTCCGGCGGCTATTTTCCTGGAGGCCACAGCATCGAGGCAATAAAGTGTGGATCCTCCGGGCTCTCACACAATGTCGCCGGAGCCCCCTGCACCACCGAGTTCTGCTGAATCTGCCACACAAGGCTGGGATGGGAGCAAGATCATCGCCCTGCAGCATCGGACCACTGGAAGAATCGCCAGACTCCTGCTGCAACCACGCTAACTGTAAGTACATTTCAACTATAAAACGCACCCGTTTTCCCCAAAAAAATTTTTGGGAAAAAAGTGTCCGAAAAATAGGGTAATTCTTGGAAATAACCACCAAGTATGTTTGTGCTATATATAACTTTACATATTTTTAGTTTCTCCACTAAAAGGAAAAAAAAAGTTAATGCTCAACAGGACCATCACCGCTACCCTCCCCTCTCATCCCTCTTGCTCTCCTTTGTTTCCCCTAGCCCCTCCCAGTTCCCTAAAAAATGTTTACCCCTTAAAGAAAACGAATGTTGATTTTTCTATGTATCTTTGCGGTTATATTGCTTGTGCCAACATTCTTAAAGAATTAATTTAAAAAAAAAAATGTTCTCTCTTAAGATTCTGTGCGCATAAACTTCCACTGTGCTATTTTCTCCTGGTAAGTCTAAAAGTATAGAAGTTGTACCTAGTGGAAGGCTGGATTTCGAGGCTTTAGCTTCCAGCACACACAAATACCCACAGAGGATCATGGCAGCTTTCTATGGAGCCAATCATTGACTGTTTTTAAAAAATTGTGTCTAATCCAGGCAGCTTTGCCCCATATAAATCCATTTTTGTTAGCTTGCTCTCATTTATATAGTTTTCTATATTGCTTTGTTTTTTTAAAAAAAAGTACAACAGTTCACTTCTTTGTAACAATTTTTTAAGCTCAATTAAAACTAGGGCAGGTAGTGTGGCAATAAAGTAATCCTGGATTCCCGCTGACACCGTAATGGAACGCCTGACATCCGTGCTAACAGAAGAGGTCAATCGAGGATCGTTTCTTCCAGAAAAAAAATGTAGAATGCGGATGTGATGCTAAAGGGATTAGCAAAGAGAGAGTGCCATAGTTGACTGGTGGCTTATTTTCTGCCCAAATGTAAGAGTTCCATTAGTAGATAGCCCTACTATAAATAGTATGCACATCTCCACAGTCCTCCTGCAAGCTATGGCTGGCACATTTAACTAAGCAGTGCAATGTCGGCTGGCATAGTTTATTGTGGCATGGGATTTTACTCTTCTGTTATTGAGTGGTACCTAGCTATTGGACCTGATGAAGAGACACGTCCTTTTCCTTTTTTCATTTTATTTGCTTGGTCTATCATCTTGTCCTTTGTTTGATGCCCCCCAAAAATGTTTCAGGTTAACCTATAACATTGTGTGTATAGTGTTGCCGAATGCATTGGCCCTACGCGACCTGCAGGAATTAACCACTGATGAGTAAGAGTATGAGAGACTGGGAAGTGAGTGTTTTGAGAGTGAAAGGCAGCGTGAAATGGTAAATTGGGTTTTTATATCTGTACAGAATCCTCATAAAATGTTCACTGTAATTGAACACATTTGTCTTTCCTCACAGGGAAGAAGAATTCCATATTAATGCACAAGGTTCAGCATGACTTGAACTCGGGTGTTTTTAACAACCAGGAAAATGAAATTATCCAAGAGATTGTGAAATATGATCGTGAGATGGTGCATCAGGCTGAGCTCAACCAGCTGAGTGGAGGGATGTATGCCACATGTAATCCTCCTTCTCCACAGCCCCAAGTCCCATCTGCTATTGCTACCTTACAGCAAGCCGTGGCTATGAGTTTTTGTCCCCCAATGGCTAGCCCATTAGTGGGATCTCCCCGCATCATGAGACGGCTCCAATATGCCCAAGGAGGGCCTGGAGCCTTTTCTGTATCCCCAGCTCTTTTCCAACCACCGCTGCAGCTTTTACAGCATCATCCACCTCCCCACCAAGGTCCACGTCGACAGTCCGCAGTCATGCCCAGTCCTCCAAACCAATCACCAAGAGTGTCTCAGAACTTTGCCTACCCAGCCAAACAAACAGGCTCCCAACAATCTCTCACGCATTCTGTCTCTCCACAACGGCTCTCGGTACACAAGAGCACACACTCTCTTCAATCTGCTACACTAACACGTGAGTCTCGTCCTCTTTCTGCTTCACAGCCCTCACTGCCTCAGGGAGCATCACAGCTCCGCAGTCCACCAGCTCCCGCTCAAGTAACTGGCAGCCTAACCTCCCCTGCAGCCAAAGGTGGCTTGGGGCTTCAAACAGGCCCAAGAGTGCCTGCTCCTGCAAGACTTGCCCTCTCCCACCAATTGTCCTCATCTGGTACAGTTGGTGGGGTCTCGGACTCTGCAGTGATATCATCGTTAGGAGGAAGGAAGGATTCTGTGGTTAGTGCCCCTGACACCGATCCTGTAAGAGGGAGGCTGTCTGCAAACTTGTGACACTTCATCTGTTTTGGGTGGTACTTGATGGTACATAACATGCACTTGTAGTTGGTCACTCCTTGACTTTTGCTAAATTACTAATATTTTCACTGCTTCAAAAAGAAACATTCAGCAGTGGAGGTATTAACAACCAAGTTGTCAGGGGAATTAGTAGGTAACTAAGAAAATGCCACCTCTGACAGCAGTCTACCACAGAACTCCTGAGCTGTTTACAAGAGTAGGAAAGTGTGGCACTGTTCCATGTCAGAGATCTGCATGAAGTGGAACAGTGCGTAAATCTTTAACTAAATGGGACCGAGGCAGCCGGCCTGCCTGTCATGAGGGAAAAGGCCTTTGGTTAACAAATATTTGCAAGTCAAAAACTATGGTGGTTGTCTGCTTGATAGATCCTCAGTCGGACAACAAAAACGTAAAAGCTACAAGTTTGTTGCTAGTTAAGCCCAAAACATACTAAGCCAATATTTCTGTGCAAGCTGCAGGCAGTTTGTGCCAGCTATAGTCCTCCTGGACTACCTTAATCCAGTGACAGTGTCACATATGGATATCGTGTGAAGCACCTATATTTATATGATCATACATAAGCAATTTTATTTATAATCATTTTTATGTAAAGGGGAGATCCATTTATGTGATATCACAGGTATGAACGCTGCCTTCTCCCATAAATGAGTCAAACCACCAAAATATATCTATTAGGACCAGTTACAGGAAATCCTAGAGAAAAACACAACTAATAACATTATGCAGAGCAGAAATTCTGGAGGTGGCTGGTGTGGTAATAGGTGTACCCTTACAGCAATAATGCAGCCACTACCTACAGCTGAATGCCAACCATACTGGCTAACCCCTTCTAATGGGTAACCAAGTATGACTAATGAGGCTGTGAAAAAACTTGTTTTAATGTAACAAAATGAAAATATAAAAAACACATTAAACTAAAGAAAGCAAACCCTGGTAGCCAGTAATGACACGCATGCTCTGTAATTGAAGCTGCTAGTTTACAACCTACTCCTGGTTTATGTGTGAAGCAGCCCTTCACATCTCCTAGGCACTCCATTGACCATGGATCTGCCAGATCCCTTGCACCAAAGGACCTCTTTGTTCATCAACTATGTTAAGCTTTTTTTATTTTTTTCTCCTTCTTCCATTGTTTTTATATCTCACTGCGGTTTGTCCATTTCATGGATTGTATTTTAGAAAGCCATATTATGTATATCACAGCTGTATATTAAGACATATATACCTGTATAATCTGTACACTATACGTCCTGTTATAAAACAAGAAAGGGGCTGAGTGTCTATCTTCTAGCTGTAGAGTTGTAAAAGCTACACGTCGAGACTTTTCACATGTCGTGAGGGACGAATGCTGTGGCAAAGCACACTTAGGACTTCTTCACATCTTATGATTTATCTGTGGTATGGTGCCTGGGGATGAAATGTAATATTTTCTCCATTGCCGACGTAGATTAACATGGACAATAGTTCTGTTTAGACAAGAGAAAAGAAGTGAGATTAAACTGCAATAATAGGAAGTTCCTGCAATGGTAACTGCTTAGGGAGCTTGAGCTCCGCAAATGCTGAAGGAGGTCTCGGACAAGATATCCCAATATGTCTGCACCTATACTGCAGGTAAATCACAATGTGGGAACAAGTCCTTACCACTGGAGTGCTGCTTTAAGAAACATCCTAGCAAGGGGCAGTCTCATCCAGACTAATACCGTTACAGTGATTTGATTTCATTGGCAGTAAAAACGCATTCCGCCATCCGTTGGCTTGTGGCTTTAATTGTGACAGAATCCAGCAGGTACTACTACAGCAGCTTGTGTCAGCATCACATAGACCTTCCAACATTCCATTTGTATCGAAAACTAAATAGCTTACCAAAAATTATCTGAGGACATGACTTATGTGTTTGTAATGGGACTGCCCCTGTAGGATTACACATGTAATGCAATTTAAGGAAAAAATCCCAATTCCAAGAAAAATATACATGTTTATATTATTTAAAGAAGTTAGGAGATACCCCTCTACTCCATGGTGGCAGTGCCACCATGTGTGGCTGGCAATGTCATTAATGAATGTATTTTGGAGTTGGGGGTGGTAATATAAGAGTGCAGGGTCTCCTCTATGCAGAAGCTGCACTTTACTAAGCAAATGATTCCAGCTTCTCTGTGTGTGCAATAAACAGATATTTCTGAACCGTGTCTTGTCATTTTGCAGACATCTCCTTGCTGACCAGTAAAACATCAGTTATCTCCAGTGTTCTCATGATATCTGTACAGACCACTCATGTCTAGCTGCTGCACCGAGCGGGCCTTACGCATCATTAATGCGCTGCTGATAGATGAAGGTTACTCAGAGGACACTTGAAGGAACGAATCCTGCAGCGGAGGAGACGCACAGATCAGTGGCTGCACAGTAGGAGGCCGATTGACATGGATATATATTGATTAGTTACTCAGTACCCAACCTTGGGACTGATTAGTTGATGAGCATGTCTTCTATACGATGAACTCACAAGTAGACAACCTCAAACCATATAAAAACAGATTCAGGATTTATTTATACACCAACTCCTCAGACCACAGCACACAAGGCTCCAGAGTCAGCTAATGGGTAATGAAGCTTCCACAGGAAGGATAGACGGACAGGAACTGCGGTGACGCGCATAGCGACACCTATATAGAACTAGATCAGGCACTTCCTCTGCTGTACTCCACGCCACAGCATGATCAGCTGAAGAAATAGGTGGAATCCTTCACATACTCCAGGTTAAATGTTCCTGGGGGAGGGGGGGGGAAGGGATATATAAAAAAAAAAAGAATCAAGCCATAATTCATATAATAGCACCGAACACTCAGGATAGTTACAAAAAGAGAGTGGATTTGTTGCTCATAGCAACCAGATTGCATTCTTCATTATCACAAGGACATCTGGACGTTGAAACTGTGCTATAGGCAACGGCTTGACTGTGTGTGCACCAGAAGTGAGTCTTCCCACCACATTCTACTAGTAATTCATTACCTGTCTCGGGAACATCCCTGAAGAGATTCATCATTTTGAGGTTTTCTGGGTTATGAGGTTGTGCACTGAAAGCCATAACAATGAGAATATTAGCCACCACTTTATACGTTCGGATAAAACGTGGGGGTCTACATTCTGCACTCCACGTTCTGGGACATGCCCTCTTAGTTACTCACGATTGTGCACGCTAGTCATCCCCTCTGTACACTAAATGTCTGCCCCTTTTACAGTACTTACTTGTGGCAGTATTTTTCTATCAGGAATTGTGAGAGATTCTGTAATATAGGCTGACTGTGCAGAGACACAAACTGTTCCCGGCAAACCTGTGGACAAGCACTACAGTTACAGTTCTGATTCAGCATCTGCTGTGAAGGGTGCTCGCACACAAAAGATTCGCTTTCATACACATTCAGCTGAAACTATGGTGATGGACCGCAGTGAATAAGCAATTTTGAAGTTCAGAAATACAACCGGTGTGTAATGTGGACTGACGCACCAAAAGTACTCCAGGGAAGAAAGCAGGATAATGTGTAATGTCACAGCGGACAGCCACCTAGTAATTCTTCTTGGTACTACTCTGTAGTTCATCTATACAAACCAAGTCATCAGAATAATCATGGTCAGTGAAGAAACTGCCATGTTTAGCCTATAAAGGCATAGCTATGAACATAGATAGTAAGGCCTAATTCAGACAGTTTTTCACATACATTAAAAAACTGACAAGTTTTACCAGTGTTTGG
Source organism: Ranitomeya imitator (assembly GCF_032444005.1). Lineage (NCBI taxonomy): Eukaryota > Metazoa > Chordata > Amphibia > Anura > Dendrobatidae > Ranitomeya > Ranitomeya imitator. The sequence continues at coordinate 574,285,656 of NC_091282.1, forward strand.
GTTAGTTTCATCTGTTTTTTCCCTGATGAGAGAAAAAAAAAAAAAAGGTTTCTCCACCTTCTATCAGTGAAAAACAGATGGTATCCAAATGCTGTCCGATTTTTTTTTTCACTGACCCATAGACTTGCATGGTTGATTTTCATCTGACATTTGAATCAATATCAGACGTCTATTTTATTCCTTTGACCGAGTGGTGATTGAAAAATCTTATAGGTACAAGTGCCATCTGTGAAAAACATAAATGCCACTTGTACGAGAAAATCTGACCTCTAAATGAGCCCAAGCTGTATGGGACACATGGTATTACTGCTCCACAGTTCTACAGTATCCATTCACAGGATGATTGGCTGCCCACATGTTTACACCCCATCATAGCCGCGTGCAACGCATGCACTAATTAAGCAAGTGATTGTCTTTAGATCACACATTTCAATGTAGACATTAAAAAACTATCAGTGTTGCCAATAAACAGGCCATGCTGCTGAAATAATGAAACTGCTGGCACATGCTGCTAATAACTTTGTGCAAATTTAAGCAATCCACCTGTTATATCATCGATTGGCACTTTTTAAAGGCAGAATGTTTGCTTGTGTAAATGAGCTTTCAATGACCCCCCTTGTATATTAGACTAAAGGTACCTTCACACGAAGCGACGCTGCAGCGATACCGACAACGACAACAGCGACCAACGATGCCGGTAACCAGGGTAAACATCGGGTTACTAAGCGCAGGGCCGCACTTAGTAACCCGATGTTTACCCTGGTTACCAGCGTAAAAGTAAAAAAAAAAAAACACTACATACATACTTACCTTCCGCTGTCTATCCTCGGCGCTGTGCTTCTCTGCACTGACTGTGAGCACAGCGGCCGGAAAGCAGAGCGGTGACGTCACCGCTGTGCTTTCCGGCTGGCCGGCGCTCACAGCCAGTGCAGAGAAGCACAGCCGATTCAGCGATGTCTGCAGGGAGTCCAGCGACTAAATAAAGTGCTGGACTTTCTGCAGCAACCAACGACATCACAGCAGGATCCTGATCGCTGCTGCCTGTCAAACTGAACGATATCGCTAGCCAGGACGCTGCAACGTCACGTTCAGTGTGACGGTACCTTTACATCAGCCAACCCTGCCAATATCACCGGACTAAGATGATGATCAAATTTGTAATAGATAAGCTGCTGCCAGAAGGGTCTCGTAGTGGCTTTAGTGTATGGAGGAGTCAGAAGAGAGGGCTGCCGGCCAAACTATATTGTGCATGCCGCCCCTTGGGCTTTTTAACTGATATTTTGTTTACTTAAACCATTGACTAGTATTTCACAGCCATTCACATATATAGCATATATCAACAATCCAACATATATAAAACGCAGGAAAAGATGAAGGTAAATGTGCAGACATTTTAGATGGTGAAAAAGAGACAATATTCCTTTATAAGATATTACAAAACATCTATCTATAAATAAAGGTGGACAATATATCTTAATAAATATTACAAGGGGTCAATATTTCCATATGCATGGAAAATGGGAACATTTTGTGTACCTACCGTAAAATCCTTTTCTCCAAGCCATTCATTGGGGGACACAGACCGTGGGTATATGCTGCTGCTGCCAATAGGAGGCTGACACTAAGGGAATGTTTCCACGTTCAGGAAACGCTGCGTTTTTGACGCTGCATTGAGCCGCAGCGTCACAAACGCAGCTTCCAGATGTTGCAGCATATTGGAAGGGATTTCATGAAATCCCATCTCCACTATGCATTAAAAGACACATGCGGCATACCCGCGGAAACGGACATGCGGCACGTCTTTTAAGAACATAGCATGTCTTTACATTGCTGAAACAACACAAGGACAACGGAGGTGACCTGCCAGTGACCTCAGGTGCAGATTTGGTGAGGATTTTACCTGCATAAAATCCTGACCAAATCCTGAACGTGGACAAATACCCTAAGTCAGGGGTCCCCAACTCCAGTCCTCAAGGCCCACCAACAGGTCATGTTTTCAGGATTTCCTTTGCATTGCACAGGTGATGCAATTATTACCTGGGCAAGACTAAGGAAATCCTGAAAACATGACATGTTGGTGGGCCTTGAGGACTGGAGTTGGGGACCGCTGCCCTAAGTGATACAAAAAAAAGTTAGCTCCTCCCCTGCAGTATACACCCTCCTGCTGGCTCTCAGCTAACCAGTTCGGTACAAAAACAGTAGGAGATCAATAACAACTTAAAGTATAGCATGTCAAATTATAAAACAAGCAGAAGTTAATAACGGTGGGAGCTGTGTCCCCCAATCATTGGCTCGGAGAAAAGGATTTTACGGTGAGTACACAAAAATCCCTATTTCTCCTTCGCCTCATTGGGGGACACAGACCGTGGGACGTCCCAAAGCAGTCCCTGGGTGGGGGTAACATCAGATCAGGCCCTGTGTAACCGCTACTTACAAGTGCGCCACCGGGGCCTGCAGAGTCCGCCTGTCCAGACTCACATCTGCAGAAGTCTGGGAATTATAGTGCTTCAAGACTGCATGCAGACTGGACGAACCCGCATGCTTCCAGCCGTGCTTTACCGACGCCTGGTGCCTAGAGCCCAAGAAACCTCGATCGACAGCGTGGACAGGAGTTAGGCTGACGTCTAACCCGGAAGGACTCCTGGATGGTGTAACGAATCCACCAGGCTAACATGGCCGATGAAATGGCTAAATCCTACCATCAGGAAGCCTTCCTCTGACCGTCAGGAAGCCCAAATAAGGTGTCCAACCTTCGTAAGGACGCCGTGCAGGATACGTACCTACTCAGAGTACTCACTTCATCCAGAATATGGAGAACCCATCCCGTTTTGAGGACTGGTGCCGAAAGAGATAAGGGAAGAAAGATGCCTTGGTAACATTGGGAATACAATACCACCATGGTAACAAGGGACAGTGTTATGACCTGGTGGACAGGACAATAATGGACCTGGTGGTTAAGAGCACACGGAATGACCTGATAGTTACTGATAATAAAGGACGAGCTCTGGGACGTGGGAACTCTGCTGACCGCAATCCCTAATCCTATCAAACACACTAGAAATAGCCGTGGATTGCGCCTAACGCTCCCTATGCAACTCGGCACAGCCTAAGGAACTAGCTAGCCCTGAAGATAGAAAAATAAAGCCTACCTTGCCTCAGAGAAATTCCCCAAAGGAAAAGGCAGCCCCCCACATATAATGACTGTGAGTAAAGATGAAAATACAAACACAGAGATGAAATAGATTTAGCAAAGTGAGGCCCGACTTACTGAACAGACCGAGGATAGGAAAGGTTACTTTGCGGTCAGCATAAAAACCTACAAAAAGACCACGCAGGGGGCGCAAAAAAGATCCTCCGCACCGACTCACAGTGCGGAGGCGCTCCCTCTGCGTCCCAGAGCTTCCAGCAAGCAAGACAACAATAAAAATAGCAAGCTGGACAGAAAAATAGCAAACCAAAGAAATACAAGCTGGAACTTAGCTTCTGCTGGGAAGACAGGTCACAAGAACGATCCAGGAGTGAACTAGACCAATACTGGAACATTGACAGGTGGCATGGAGCAAAGATCTAAGTGGAGTTAAATAGAGCAGCAGCTAACGAATTAACCTTGTCACCTGTGGAAGGAAACTCAGAAACACCCACCAGAGGAAGTCCATGGACAGAACCAGCCGAAGTACCATTCATGACCACAGGAGAGAGCCCGACAACAGAATTCACAACAGGACAGGGATGGCATGAAGACAACCTTGCCTTGATGGTAATAAGGAAAAAAGTCTGAAAGAACGGAGCGTCTAGTTCCGAAGACTTGTCAGGATGACGAGATCGCAGAGAAAAAAAGAGGCGACCTTCCCTAATAGTAAAGTCTGTCCGGATCAGAAAGGAGTCTACTGTAAGACTCCCAGGACTCCCCCTCCCCCCCTTTTTTTTTCAGGCATGCGCAATCTGCGGTGCCCTTTGAACTTACAGCACAGGCGCCGGGGACATTCATGAAGGACATGGAGGCAGCGCCCAGAGGCCCTGAGTGATGGCTGGGAGGCGTTTGTGTCAGGGGGGTAAAGGCATGCCCCCCTGACAAAATAGAGGTATGAGGGACAAATTATAAAAACGATTATTTCAGCGTTGTCAGGGACACCAACTAAGAGAACCTTGACAGAATGCAGCATTAGTGCAGCACAATGTGGCTCCTTCAGTTAACCCCTTCATGACCCAGCCTATTTTGACCTTAAAGACCTTGCCGTTTTTTGCAATTCTGACCAGTGTCCCTTTATGAGGTAATAACTCAGGAACGCTTCAACGGATCCTAGCGGTTCTGAGACTGTTTTTTCGTGACATATTGGGCTTCATGTTAGTGGTAAATTTAGGTCAATAAATTATGCGTTTATTTGTGATAAAAACGGAAATTTGGCGAAAATTTTGAAAATTTCGCAATTTTCACATTTTGAATTTTTATTCTGTTAAACCAGAGAGTTATGTGACACAAAATAGTTAATAAATAACATTTCCCACATGTTTACTTTACATCAGCACAATTTTGGAAACAAAATTTTTTTTGCTAGGAAGTTATAAGGGTTAAAATTTGACCAGCGATTTTTTTAGGGACCACCTCACATATGAAGTCAGTTTGAGGGGTCTATATGGCTGAAAATACCCAAAAGTGACACCATTCTAAAAACTGCACCCCTCAAGGTACTCAAAACCACATTCCAGAAGTTTATTAACCCTTCAGGTGCTTCACAGCAGCAGAAGCAACATGGAAGGAAAAAATGAACATTTACCGTATTTTCCGCTTTGTAAGACGCACTTTATTTCCCCCAAATTTGGGGGGGAAATGTGGGTGCGTCTAACAAAGCGGATATACCGCTTACCATTACAGGCTGGGAGGAGGGGGTGTCCGCCGCCGCTACCGCCTGCCGCCGCTGTCGTCCGCCGCCACTGCCGGGGTTGTCCGCTGCTGCCCCGGGTGATGCTGAAGGCTCCGGTGCTGCGGGGGGCTCTGGCGACATATTGTGAAAGACCAGAGCCCCCCGGCAGTTCTTCCATGCGTTCCAGTATGACTAATTCCGGGAAAATGGCCGCCGGAATCTCGGGAGATGAGATTTCAGCGCTGAGATCTCATCTCTCGAGATTCCGGCGGCCATTTTCCCGGAGTTAGTTCCAGTATGACTGACTCCGGGAAAATGGCCGCCGGAATCTCGGGAGATGAGATTTCAGCGCTGAGATCTCATCTCTCGAGATTCCGGCGGCCATTTTCCCGGAATTAGTCATACTGGAACGCATGGAAGAACTGCCGGGGGGCTCTGGTCTTTCACAAAATGTAGCCAGAGCCCCCCGCAGCACCGGAGACAGCCCTACAGCACAGGAGCCCCCTGCAGACCCCTCATCCCAGCCTGCAGCAAAGGAGCCCCCTGCAGACCCCTCATCCCAGCCTGCAGCAAAGGAGCCCCCTGCAGACCCCTCATCCCAGCCTGCAGCAAAGGAGCCCCCTGCAGACCCCTCATCCCAGCCTGCAGCAAAGGAGCCCCCTGCAGACCCCTCATCCCAGCCTGCAGCACAGGAGCCCCCCTGCAGCACAGGAGCCCCCTGCAGACCCCCTCATCCCAGCCTGCAGCAATGCTCCACTCCTGCCTCCGGCAACGAGCCTGGGACCCTGATCCACCACAACCACAACCCCCGGTAAGTAATAAGACGCATGGATTATAAGACGCCCCACCAATTTATTAAAAAATAGTTTTTTCCTATTTTTCTCCTCAAAATTTGGGGTGCGTCTTATAATCCGGAGCGTCTTACAAAGCGAAAAATACGGTAACTTTTTAGTCACAAAAATTATCTTTTAGCAACAATTTTTTTATTTTCCCAATGGTAAAAGGAGAAACTGAACCACGTAAGTTGTTGTCCAATTTGTCCTGAGTACGCTGATACCTCATATGTGGGGGTAAACCACTGTTTGGGCGCACGGCAGGGCTTGGAAGGGAAGGAGCGCCATTTGACTTTTTGAATAAAAAATTGGCTCCACTCTTTAGCGGACACCATGTCACGTTTGGAGAGCCCCCGTGTGCCTAAAAATTGGAGCTCCCCCACAAGTGACCCCATTTTGGAAACTAGACGCCCCAGGGAACTTATCTAGATGCATAGTAAGCACTTTGAACCCCCAGGTGCTTCACAAATTGATCCGTAAAAATGAAAAAGTACTTTTTTTCACAAAAAAATTCTTTTAGCCTCAATTTTTTCATTTTCACATGGGCAACAGGATAAAATGGATCCTAAAATTTGTTGGGCAATTTCTCCTGAGTACACTGATACCTCATATGTGGGGGTAAACCACTGTTTGGGCACATGGTAAGGCTCGGAAGGGAAGGAGCGCCATTTGACTTTTTGAATGAAAAATTATCTCCATCGTTAGCGGACACCATGTCGCGTTTGGAAAGCTCCTGTGTGCCTAAACATTGGCGCTCCCCCACAAGTGACCCCATTTTGGAAACTAGACCCCCCAAGGAACTTATTTAGATGCCTAGTGAGCACTTTAAACCCTCAGGTGCTTCACAAATTGATCTGTAAAAATGAAAAAGTACTTTTTTTTCACAAAAAAATTCTTTTCGCCTCAATTTTTTCATTATCACATGGGCAATAGGATAAAATGGATCATAAAATTTGTTGGGCAATTTCTCCCGAGTAAGCCGATACCTCATATGTGGGGGTAAACCACTGTTTGGGCACTCGGCAGGGCTCGGAAGGGAAGGCGCGCCATTTGACTTTTTGAATGGAAAATTAGCTCCAATTGTTAGCGGACACCATGTCGCGTTTGGAGAGCCCCTGTGTGCCTAAACATTGGAGCTCCCCCACAAGTGACCCCATTTTGGAAGCTAGACCCCCCAAGGAACTTATCTAGATGCATATTGAGCACTTTAAACCCCCAGGTGCTTCACAGAAGTTTATAACGCAGAGCCATGAAAATAAAAAATAATTTTTCTTTCCTCAAAAATGATTTTTTAGCCTGGAATTTCCTATTTTGCCAAGGGTAATAGGAGAAATTGGACCCCAAATGTTGTTGTCCAGTTTGTCCAGAGTACGCTGATACCCCATATGTGGGGGTAAACCACTGTTTGGGCGCACGGCAGGGCTCGGAAGGGAAGGCACGCCATTTGGTTTTTTAAATGGAAAATTAGCTCCAATCATTAGCGGACATCATGTCACGTTTGGAGAGCCCCTGTGTGCCTAAACATTGGAGATCCCCCAGAAATGACCCCATTTTGGAAACTAGTCCACCAAAGGAACTAATCTAGATGTGTGGTGAGGACTTTGAACCCCCAAGTGCTTCACAGAAGTTTATAACGCAGAGCCATGAAAATAAAAAAAAAAAATTATTTTCTCAAAAATGATCTTTTAGCCTGCAATTTTTTATTTTCCCAAGGGTATCAGGAGAAATTTGACCCCAAAAGTTGTTGTCCAGTTTCTCCTGAGTACGCCGATACCCCATATGTGGGGGTAAACCACTGTTTGGGCACATGCCGGGGCTCGGAAGTGAAGTAGTGACATTTTGAAATGCAGACTTTGATGGAATGCGTCACGTTGCGTTTGCAGAGCCCCTGATGTGGCTTAACAGTAGAAACCCCCCACAAGTGACCCCATTTTGGAAACTAGACCCCGAAAGGAACTTATCTAGATGTGTGGTGAGCACTTTGAACCCCCAAGTGCTTCACAGAAGTTTATAATGCAGAGCCGTGAAAATAATAAATGCATTTTCTTTCCTCAAAAATAATTATTTAGCCCAGAATTTTTTTATTTTCCCAAGGGTTATAGGAGAAATTGGACCCCAAAAGTTGTTGTTCAGTTTCTCCTGAGTACGCTGATACCCCATGTGTGGAGGTAAACCACTGTTTGGGCACACGTCGGGGCTCAGAAGGGAAGTAGTGACTTTTGAAATGCAGACTTTGATGGAATGGTCTGCGGGCGTCACGTTGCGTTTGCAGAGCCCCTGGTGTGCCTAAACAGTAGAAACCCCCCACAAGTGACCCCATTTTAGAAACTAGACCCCCCAAGGAACTTATCTAGATATGTGGTGAGCACTTTGAACCCCCAAGTGCTTCACAGACGTTTACAATGTAGAGCCGTGAAAATAATAAATCATTTTTCTTTCCTCAAAAATGATGTTTTAGCAAGCATTTTTTTATTTTCACAAGGGTAACAGGAGAAATTGGACCCCAGTAATTGTTGCGCAGTTTATCCTGAGTATGCTGGTACCCCATATGTGGGGGTAAACCACTGGGCACACGTCGGGGCTCGGAATTGAGGGAGCACCATTTGACTTTTTGAATACGAGATTGGCTGGAATCAATGGTGGCGCCATGTTGCGTTTGGAGACCCCTGATGTGCCTAAACAGTGGTAACCCCTCAATTCTACCTCCAACACTAACCCCCCCCCACACCCCTAACCCTAATCCCAGCTGTAGCCATAACCCTAATCACAACCCTAACCGCAACACACCCCTAACCACAACCCTAATTCCAACCCTAACCCTAAGGCTATGTGCCCACGTTGCGGATTCGTGTGAGATTTTTCAGCATCATTTTTTAAAAATCCGCGGGTAAAAGGCACTGCGTTTTACCTGCGGATTTTCCGCGGATTTCCAGTGTTTTTTGTGCAGATTTCACCTGCGGAAAACGCTGCGGAATCCGCACAAAGAATTGACATGCTGCGGAAAATACAACGCAGCGTTTCCGTGCGGTATTTTCCGCACCATGGGCACAGCGGATTTGGTTTCCATATGTTTACATGGTACTGTACACCTGATGGAACACTGCTGCGAATCCGCAGCCAAATCCGCACCGTGTGCACATAGCCTAATTCTAAAGGTAGGTGCACACGCTGCGGAAAACGCTGCGGATCCGCAGCAGTTTCCCATGAGTTTACAGTTCAATGTAAACATATGGGAAACAAAAATCGCTGTACACATGCTGCATGTCACTTCTTTGTGCGGATTCCGCAGCGGTTTTACAACTGCTCAAATAGAAAATCGCAGTTGTAAAACCGCAGTGAAATGCGCAGAAAAAACGCGGTAAATCCGCCATAAATCCGCAGCGGTTTAGCACTGCGGATTTATCAAATCCGCAGCGGAAAAATCCGCAGAGGACCAGAATACGTGTGCACATACCGAAACCCTAACCCTACCCCTACCCCTAACCCTATTCTAACAGTGGAAAAAAAAATTCTTTATTTTTTTATTGTCTCTACCTATGAGGGTGACAAAGGGGGGGGGGTCATTTATTATTTTTTTTTATTTTGATCACTGAGATAGATTATATCTCAGTGATCAAAATGCACTTTGGAACGAATCTGCCGGCCGGCAGATTCGGCGGGCGCATGCGCCCGCCATTTTGGAAGATGGCGGCGCCCGGGGAGAAGACGGACGGACCCCGGCAGGATCGGTAAGTATGATGGGGTGGTGGGGGGCACGGGGAGGGATCGGAGCATGGGGGGGTGAATCGAAGCATGGGGGGGTGAATCGGAGCGCGGGAGGGGTGGAACGGAGCACGGGGGGGTGGAACGGAGCACGGGGGGGTGGAACGGAGCACGGAGGGGGGTGGATCGGAGTGCAGGGGGGGTGATTGGAGCACGGGGGGAGCGGACAAGAGCACGGGGGGGAGCGGAGCACAGGACAGAGGGGGGCCGGAGCAGTGTACCGGACAGATCGGGGGGCTGGGGGGGCGATCGGTGGGGTGGGGGCACATTAGTATTTCCAGCCATGGCCGATGATATTGCAGCATCGGCCATGGCTGGATTGTAATATTTCACCCGTTATAATAGGTGAAATATTACAAATCGCTCTGATTGGCAGTTTCACTTTCAACAGCCAATCAGAGCGATCGTCGCCACGGGGGGGGTGAAGCCACTCCCCCTGGGCTAAACTACCACTCCCCCTGTCCCTGCAGATCGGGTGAAATGGGAGTTGACCCTTTCACCCGATCTGCAGGGACGCGATCTTTCCATGACGCCACATAGGCGTCATGGGTCGGATTGGCACCGACTTTCATGACGCCTACGTGGCGTCATGGGTCGGGAAGGGGTTAAAAACGCCTGGGGGGGGGGGGGTGACAGGTTCCCTTTAAGGTCCCAAAGATCTAATGGTATGTGAAAGGGAAGGACCACATGTTGAAACTCCCTGCGAGAAAGTCCCTACTTGCAGTTTCATTGCATTAAGACGGAAAAAGTACTAGCTCCACGAACAAAAAACCTAATGTGGTCCGAGCGGATCTCCCAGGACCACTGGGGCCCTTCCTGCTTCCAAATGACTCTCAGAAGTAGGGGAAGAGGGGTTATGGAAACTGGTACCACGGAAGAACCAGAGCATTCACTGCAATGGCTTTTGGATCTTGAGGCCGAACCATGAACACGAGTACTTTGGCGTTCAGTCTGGACACCATCTGATCTACATCTGGAGTGCCCCAGTGAAGGCAGATCTGATGGAAGACTTCTGGGTGAAGTTCTCACTCACTTGAGGCGGGACCCTGATGGCTATAGAAGTCTACCGCCCAGAGATCTACTCCTGGGATGTGTACTGCCGAGATCACCAAATGATAGATCTTGGCCCATCAGAGGGTACCTTGTCCAAGATGCCTGACCATGGGTACCTGCCAGATGATTGACGTATGGCACAGCCGTGGCATTATCCAATTGAATTCGGATGGGGTGACTCGCCAGAGGGCAGAGGACCTGCTGTAGGCCTAGCCGTATCGTTCGGATCCCCAGAACAAAGATTGGGAGAAGAAGACTGGCATCGGTAGTCACTAATAAACATTGAACCGGAAGGAACTCCCCTGGATGAGGAAGAAGCTCAGAGACTAACCCCTCTGAAAGCCTGTTTGACCTACAGAAAACGAGCGGAGCGAAGCAAACCGCTTCCATTGCAGTCACCATTTTTCCTCATGACCCTCCCAGCAAATCGAATGGAATGAGTGATCAAGTAAGTGAGTTCTGAGTTGAAGGGCCACGGCCTTGTCTCAAGGGAGAAATGCCAACCCTTTGGAAGTTTGCAGGATCATCCTCGAAAAGGATATCTGCTGGGCAGGAAAAGAGGAAAAACCTGTCTAGATGAAGCTGCCAGCTCAGGAGAGAGAGGGTATAGCAATTTATATAGACGACTCAGCGTAGTCCTGGAAGAGCGGCTAGAAAGTCGACTGGATAGGGCAGGACGACCACGACTCTAGGTTGCAAGAGGAACATGACAGCCACCATGACCCTTGCGAACAATCAGGGTGCGGTAGCAAGGCCGAAGGACAAGGTCGTGACTTGAAAATGCTGTTTGCGAAAGAGAAAGCGAAGGAGTTTTTGAAGAGGGGACAATAGGAATGCGAAGGTAAGCATCCCAAATGTCGGTGGATGCCAGAAACTCCCCCCTTTTTTCGTTGAAGTAATGGCTGAGCGGAGGAACTCCATCCGAAGAAGGAGGACCTTGTCCAGCTTGGTAAAAGTTTGCGGTCCAGGATCGGTCTTACTTTTCGGTCCCCCTTTTTGGAACCAAGATCCCTTAGATCTAGACCGTCCTGGACAATTCTTCCACTGGTTGGGTCTATAGGAAATATGCGATCCTAGGTAGTGATGTCAGAGGCTTTTTGAACTGAGTACGCTTCCATACTCTGAGCTATAATGCCCTTCTGGGTGTAATGGCATTTGCTGCTGACTAGCGCAACTAGCTGCATTCGAGAGGCGTGAACCAGCTAATCTCCCGCTCAAGAAATTTGATTGACCAGCTGTACTGTCTTCGGGAAAAGGTTACTGGATGTGAATCAAAGTAGTTAAGGTCTCCGACCAGGAGACCATTGCTCTAACAACCCATGCGGTGGCTAAGGAAGGGTAGACCATTCAACCCGAGGCTGCAAGATGGAACAAACCAGATTTGCCATCTGACAGTCCGCTGTAATTTTAATTGATGACCCATCGGGCAGGAATACTGGTAGACAAACCACAGGAGATTCTACCCGGTTAATCTGCCAAGTGGCAGAATGGGCGGCTGCATCCAGAAGGTCAGGAAAAGCCGTCTCTTGCTACCTCCTCTCTCTTTTGACAGTGCGGAGTTAAAATGATGAACCCTCGATCCACCACCCTCTTAACAGAGAAGTGGAGAGGGATCATCCGCCTTCTTGCATCATCTGCTAAATAGTGGAGATGCAGAGAGCGGCGCTCAGACGCCAAAAAAGGGTGCCACTGTACATCCACAGAGTTCAGGTCACCGGGTGGATAGGGCTGGCTGCAGAAGAGTATACATGGAGGCGACACTCCATGTGCTCGTCTATTGATGGTGTCGGAAGATCGAAGCCCTTTAAAAGGACCCGTCGCCCCTAAGAATCTGACCTGGCATGGCATCCCACATCGTAGGGGGGTATACGTGGAGGGGCACCCCACGTGTTTGCATATTGGCTCCACGCCTGCAGAGGCTTCTGTCCAGTGAATCGCTTATCCGGACGCTCCCTGTCCGGGTGAATGACAAATGTTCTGCGAGGGAGTTTAATCTCTTTATGAGGGACACTGCGTGATCTAGAGTAGAACCATAGCCCTCATCAATCTACAGAGATTGATTGATGATATAAATAGTCAAATTCATTCTTTTCTGAAGCTCCGGCGAGTCCAGATCCAAGGCAGTATCCGATCCATATCAGAGTCTTGTTCTCAGCAAATCATTGGTGAGGGAGATAAGGAAATGAAGCTTCCATTTTCTAGACGCCTGTACGTTTCTAGAATACTTGCGGCCCCTGCTAGCTGACGGCTCCCATGTAGGAGAGGAGCAATGTATACCGGTCCTGCGAGCACTCCGAGCCACACAGGGTTCACGGAGAGCTTCAATCTCTTTTTTTGATTCAAATAAATTTTTATTAAGAATAACAAGATAAATGACATGTTACATTCTTATTTTCAATACAAAGCTTTCCCCCCCCCCCCCCCTTCAAACATTCCCCTTCACTCCCACCACCCCCCAACCCCACCCAACAAAGCAGCTCACCTTGCTTAGCACTTCCATCATTAGACAAATATACTATCTAATCCCTCGGCCAATAATATAAGCCACATTTAACATTACCATTAATTAGGAACCTTAATTAACTCTCCCTCTATAATACCCCTATCCCATAGCAATCCACGGAGACCACATTTTATTGAACATTTCGATTTTCCCTCTTTTTTTTTATAAAACCCCTTTTCCAGTGTCAGGCCCTGCTTCACATACTGGAGGAACTCTCCTCTTGACGGCGGTTCTTCCCTAATCCAATTTCGAGCTATTACCTTCCTAGCCATGTATAACAATCTGGCAATAGCTATCTTTAGGTTGTTATCCACTCCAATCTCATCCACACATCCCAACAAGCACACTATAGGATCCCTTGGCACCTTATATCCATACGCACCTTCCATACGACTCAAAACTACCACCCAAAAAGCAGCCAGTCTCGGACACGTCCACATCATATGGAGTATATCAGCATCTGCAGTTTTACACCTCGGGCATTCAGAATCATCACGCAAACCAGCCTTATATAGCACCATCGGTGACTTATAAACCCTGTGTATCACATAGAGCTGTGACAGTCTATACGGTTCGCTCAGTGACAATCGTGGGACCCATTCTAGCACCGACTCCCAAGTCTCATTCTCCATTGGACCCAGATCCCTCTCCCACTTAGCTCTCGCCATTATTGGAAACCCCAATAGGAAAGTGTGCAACAGATCTTTATACAAAGTAGATATGACTCCCCCAGTAGTCCCTTCATTACACACATACTCCAGTACAATATCCCTCTGAATTCCAATACCTCCGTTTCTACTCTGAGCTCCAAAAGCATGCCTCATCCGCAAATACTGAAATTCCCGCACAGTCCCAAGACCAAATTCCGCCTGTAATTGGGAAAATGATTTCAATTCACCTCGCTCAATTATTTGATACACGTATTGAATCCCTTTGACTTGCCATTCTGTCAGTACCCCCAGTGCCTCAAACTCCTGTAAGCTGCTGTTATGCCATAGCGGTGAGAATCTAGTCAAATCCGTGACCCCCCGTATATGTCTCAGCCTACCCCACAGCCTGCGTATCAACAACACAGTCGGGTATAATTTCCCCAGAGCCCCCAGGGATCCATCCTCCAAACATTGTACCACTGGCCTTCTTTTTGTCACCACTTCCATCAGCCGCTGTACCGCCCCAGATGACCCTTCATGCGCCCAGCCTTTTAAATGCTGACTCTGGGCTGCAATAAAATATATTTCAGGGTTAGGCAATGCCAATCCCCCATCTTCCTTGGGTCGCTGAAGTGTCTCCAGTTTGATACGCGGATGCTGTCTCCCCCATATCAAATTCCTGAACAGAGAGTTAATCTGTCTAAATCTCCCGCGTGGTATCCAAACATTATGAAGAATATACAGTATTTTTGGCATCAAAATCATTTTAATAAGATTCACCCTACCTACCACAGATAAATGCAGTTTAAGCCAAGCATCCGTTTTCGCTTTAAGAACATCTAAGATTGGAGTCAGATTTCTATGTACATAGTCAGTAACAGGCATAGATACCCATATTCCAAGGTACTTAAATTGGCTAGTCACCTCCAGTCGCCCATCCTCCAGTGGCTCCCCACCATCATCATCCACCTTAAACAAGACAGACTTACTCCAGTTTATCCTAAGTCCTGACACCGATCCGAAACGCTCAATAATCCCAATGGCTCCCTCCAAGGACGTACCCGGGTCAGCCAGAAATAGCAGAATGTCATCCGCATACAACGCCACCCTTTCTTCAATCATCCCATATTTAAACCCAGTCACTTCATCAGACCGTCGAAGCTTAGCAGCCAGTGGTTCCACAGCAAGAGCAAACAAAAGAGGAGAGAGCGGACACCCCTGTCTCGTCCCTCTAGCCAGTTGTATGGTCCGTGATAACTCCCCATTTACCCTAACCCTAGCCATCGGCATTGAGTACATCAGTCGAATCCAGGATATGAACTGCAGTCCAAACCCCATACTCCGGAGCACCTGCCAGAGATATCCCCACTCCACACTATCGAACGCCTTATGAGCGTCTAAAGATGCAATAACTCTCTGGCCACAGTTGTCGGATCTGAGTTGCAAATTCATATACAGCCTTCGTAAGTTGATCGCAGTGGACCGATCAGGCATAAAGCCAGACTGGTCTGAGTGCACCAGGCCGGAAATAACACTTGTCAACCTCATCGCCAACACCTTAGCCAGAAGTTTAACGTCTGTAGTAAGCAAGGAGATTGGCCGATATGAATCCGGCTGTGTCGGGTCCTTCCCCTCCTTAGGAATCACCACTATTATGGCCTCCCGCATAGATGCCGGTAGACGACCGCCACTCCTAGAATCCTCCAGAAGTACCCTTAATTTAGGGATCAGCACTTCCCCAAAGTTTTTATAAATTTCAGCAGGAAATCCATCTACGCCAGGTGCCTTCCCATTAGCCATAGACTGCAGTGCCTGACCCAACTCCTCCTCCGTGATGGGAGCTTCCAAATCTTCTCTATGTCACTCAGCCTTGGGAGCTCCAATTCCTCAAGGAACGCCACCGTGTCCTCCACCGACCCATCTACCTGAGAGGAATATAGGTCCACATAAAAATCCGCAAAAATGTCCAAAATCTCTGAAGTCTCAGAGACAGCCACACCGCTCCCCGACACCAAAGAATGAACAAAGGAAGTGTTTCTCTGGGCAGAAGCCACCATCGATAGCAAATGACCCACAGATTCACCCTCCCGGTAAAAAGCCAGATTCATGAATTCCCTCTTCCTTTTAGCCTTACCGAGCAATACCTCCTCCAACTGACTCTGAGCTGCCTTTAGCCTCCTCCCAGCTTCCGGAGTACCCGCTATTACCATCTCATCTTCGGCTATCCTCAGCCCTTCAACCGCCAACCTCTCTGTCTCTCTCTATTTCCTCTTACACCTGCTAATATCCCTGAACAGCAGTCCCCTCAAGTACGCTTTCATGGCTTCCCACACAGTAAGAACATCTACACTTCCCTCGTTGATCTCAAAAAATTCCACCAACTCCTTCTTTATCTTTTCCAAGTCCATACTGTGTAGCCAATTAGGGTGAATCTTCCACTCCTTCCTGCTCCCGATCCGTGTCCCCACCGGCCAAAATTCCACCTCAACTGGACTATGGTCTGAAAGAGCCCTAAGCAAATATCTCACCTCCCCTACCATCGTGTCCAGTAAACAGTTACCCAGCGCCAAGTCAATCCTACCATGAGCTGGCGAGTAGCATGAGTACGTCCTTTCCCCAATATGTCTAACTCTCCATAAATCAATCATACCTACTTCCCGGACATAGGTCCCAAATGTAGTGATATGTCCCCCTGTTCTATTCTGGGGATTTTTGTTTTTGTCCCAAAAGTCATCACAGATATTATTAACCCTCCGTCACATACAAATGATCTGACAGGCGCTTCTCTTTTAGGCTACGTTCACACTAGCGTTCTGCTAGTGTGCGTCGCCTTAGCGTCGGGCGACGCAGCGGCGACGCACGCGTCATGCGCCCCTATGTTTAACATGGGGGACGCATGCGTTTTTGTGTGTTGCGTTTTGCAACACTTGCGTCTTTTTTGCCGCTAGCGTCGGACCAAGAAAACGCAACAAGTTGCATTTTTCTTGCGTCCAATTTTCGGCAAAAAACGACGCACGCGTCGCAAAACGCAGCGTTTTTGCGTGCGTTTTGCCGCGTTTTTGTGTGCGTCGTGCGTTGCGTCGCCGACGCAGCGGCGCGCAACGCTAGTCTGAACGTAGCCTTACTTTCATTTCTCCTTCCTCACCAGATTGTGAGGAAACCCCCTCCCTCCAGGTAGTCTCCTGTCTCTTGAAGGTCTGTGAAACCTGATATCACAGTTGGATTTCAGAGCTTCAGGGGAGAGGATATAGCTGCACAGATCTCTCAGGCTCATTGTATGTGAATACGTCACATTCAGTAAGGTTGGTATTTTATGTATTTATTCATCACAATAGTTTATTTAGCTGTTTTATGAATGTATAGCACAAAATGTGAGGATATTTCATAGAAATAAGGGAGATTTTATAAAAGAAAGTGTGCTGCTCAGGCATATACAGTAGTTCCCTAACATATTCCTTCTCTTGCTTCAGATTATCTGCTGAAATGGAGAGGAAAATGTACAATTTATCCAAACAACTTGATGTTGAGGAAGTAACAAACATGCTGTTAGATGATAGAGACCTCACACTGAATGAGGATTTAGGAGAGGAAAGTGAGATTGATTCTCATGATGAGGTGGAAGAATGTGTCCTGGATTCTGAAACAGAGCAAGATGGTGACAGTGGTGAGGATGAAGAAGTTGGATCATATTATATTGGAAAAGATAAAAATACTAAATGGAACAAGAAGCCATTCCAGAAAAAACGTAGGGAACCTTTAAACATTATTACTCACCTTCCTGCAGTAATAGGAACTGCACGTAATGCAAAAACTGCCGTTGAATGCTGGAACAGTATATTTACAGATGACATTCTGGACTCTATTGTCACATATACCAACCAATATATAGACATTATAAAGGACAAGTACATCTGCAACAGAACCATCAAGCCCACAGATGAAATAGAACTGCGTGCTTTTTTTGGATTACTGTACCTTGCAGGAGCTTATAGGGCAAATAGACAAAGTTTGGAGGAACTTTGGGGTAAAGATGGGGATGGAGTTGAAAAAAGTAGCCTTGTTATGTCCATAAACAGATTCAAGATTCTAATTCGTTGCCTTCGGTTTGACGACAGAACTACCCGAACCGAACGCAAAACACATGACCGACTTGCTCCAATTCGTGATATATTTCAAAGATTTGTTGTAAACTGTAAACAAAGTTATTACCCTGGAGAGAATCTCACTATTGACGAAATGCTCCCTGGTTTTCGTGGTAGATGTGCCTTTCGTCAATATATTCCATCAAAGCCAAACAAATATGGAATAAAAATTTATGCCCTTGTTGATGCCAGTAAGACCTACACTTACAACCTGGAAGTTTATGCAGGAAAACAACCAGAAGGTCCTTGCTGTGTGAGCAACAAACCCATTGATGTTGTAAAAAGACTGGCTGAACCCTTATTTGGATCGGGTCGCAATATTACAGCTGACAATTGGTTTACAAGTTGTGATCTGATTGATTATCTGAAAATTCAGAAGCTGTCATATGTGGGAACTGTAAGAAAAAACAAAAGGGAATTGCCGCCACAGTTTGTAAGTGTGAAAGAGAGACAACAGTACAGCAGTATGTTTGCATTCCATAATGGAAAGGCTTTAGTTTCCTATGTACCACATACCAAAAAAATCGTACTTCTTCTATCAACACTTCATGATGATGCTGCCATCGATCCTGGGACTGGGGCAGAAAAAAAACCGGAGATAATTACATTTTACAATGCCACCAAAGGGGGTGTGGATACAGCAGATCAGATGTGCTCCACTTTCAACGTCAGCAGAAACATCAAACGCTGGCCAATGGTCATATTTTTTGCTATGTTGAATTTGGGTGGTATAAATTCACAAGTAATTTATCTTGAAAACAAGCTTGAACCACTCCGTAGACGATTGTATCTGAAAAAATTGGCCCATGAACTAGTACTTGGAGAGCTACGCAGGAGAAGCGTGAAAACAATCGGTATCCCCTCTTCAAGTTCAGCTCAAAAGGTTCCGCCCAGAAGATGATGGTGAAAAGTCACCATCTGCACCACCTCACAAAAGAAGGAGATGCACCACCTGCCAAACGGAAAGCGGAACCAGAAGGCTTTCAAATTATGAATGTCTCAAATGTCATAAAGCAATTTGCCTGACACATGCAAAAATGGTGTGTAATTCTTGCTATTTGCTCTGCAAGTGTGACTTTTCTGGGGAAACCTCAGCATCTACTTCTGATTGAATATGTTTTTAATAGTACTTAAGGTACCTTAAAATTAAGTTTGTGTTCAAAAATTTTCTTTGTACATTTTTTTGAGAGAGTCGAACTGGGGACTATTTGGCGGGAGTTTTGAAAAGTTTGTATTTCATAGTTATTAGTTTTATGTTAAGTAAATGGTTTTTTTTTGCAACTGATTATGTGTAGTCTCTTTTATTACATCCCTATGAAGGTCACTGATCACTTTTAGAGCACTGAAATTGCAAACATTAGATATTATAGGTATTTTTCCAGCAGGCGCCTGACAGGCACATTGTATGTGAACTCGTTAGTCCGAATATTGTATGTGACGGAGGGTTAAGATCGCCAATAATTAGAGATGGTAACGGTCCCCAACGCTCTACCCTCTCCAGCACCTCTCTTATCTTCTTACTTGAGTATGGGGGCGGAATATACATTGCCGCTATACACATCAACACTCCATTTATTTTACATTTCACCACCACATACTGACCATCCACATCTTCTTTTACCATTACCTCCTCATACTGCACCCCCGCAGGTATTAACACAGACACACCCCTAGAGTACGTCGAGAAAGTAGAATGATACGCCCTCTGTATCCAGCGCCTATTCAATACGTTCACCCTCTCCCGCACTAAATGTGTCTCCAGCAGACATATCATTGAGACCTTCTGTTCTCGGACATACTGCAGACTTGCCGCCCGCCGTGTTTTATCCGCCAGACCTCTCACATTCCAACTCAATATTTTAATACAATCTCCCATCATGTGGCTCATCATTTCTTAAAGTATCCAATTTCCCAAGTATGAGCTGCCCCAACCCTCCCACCCCCTTGCCCCCTCCCAACTTGCCCCCCTAACCCCCCCAATATAACGCATTCTTCCTCTCATCAAGAGTGGGGCTCCACTGCCCACTGCGAACACTCTCCCTTACTTAACCCTCTCCATTCGCGTCCCGCTGCCATAACCATCACAATTTCCCCCCCAACTTTCACTTTATTGTATCTTAACATTTCAACTTATATTAACATATAGAAAAAGTACCAAACCAGTTCACAGTACCCAGCATAACCCTCCTCCCCCGTACTTCGTAGTTGGTACTGTCCCCTCCGGCCATTCCTTCAATATGACCCAGCAAAACCCCCAACAGTTGCTCAACTCTTTAACCATTGCTAACGAGCGCAGAACTCTCCTCTATCGACAGAGAAAACAAATCCCAACTGGATCTCGCCGAAATGTCAGTCGCCCATTCCCGTAAGTTTTTTCTCATGAGTATCAAGCCACTGGGTAGCGTCCTCCGGTGTCAAGAAAAAGTGGGTCTTATTAAAAGCCACCAGTCTCAGCTTGGCAGGAAACATCACTGAGTACTGCACTCCCAGCTCCCTCAGTCGCCGCTTGACTCCAGTAAACTTCATCCGCTGTTTCTGAACCGCAGCGGAATAATCCGGATAAATGGCGATTTTTTGACCTCCAGTCGTCAGATCCTCCATCTCTCTAGCCTTTCTGAGGATAATGTCTCTGTCCCTGTAGTTCAGTATTTTAGCAAGCATGGTACGGGGATTTGCTCCTGGGGCAGGGGGCTGCGGCGGGACCCTATGAGCACGTTCAACAGCAAAAACTTTTGTCAACACTGTGCTCCCAATCTTCTCCAGCAGCCAATTTTCAACAAATTCTGTGGGATTTCTCCCCTCAGTCTTTTCAGGCAGCCCCACTATACGTATATTATTTCTTCTGGATCTATTTTCCAGATCCTCATTTTTGGCAGCGAGCTCGGCTATTGCTTGGGCGAACTTCTTTTCAGCTTTTTGTAATTTCACTATGTGATCTTCTGCCGTGCTCACCCTCTCCTCCACCACTCCTATACGTTTGTCCATTTTCTGCAGAGCCGCATTAATCTGTGCCGTGTCCCCTTTAACTTCCTGCATCTGCTGGGCCAAGGAGTTCAGAGATTGCTGACATGAAGAGATCAGTGTGATAACATCTCTAAGAGTCGGCTCCTCTCCCTGTGATATGGCTTCAGGTCCCCCACTAGCCCCAGCCATGCTGCCTCTCTCCTTCCCCCTCTGTACCTCATGCTGCTCAGCTATGCTTGCTTCCTCCTCCTCCTCCTGGTCAGCTCCAGCTCCAGATCCTGGTTCTGCCTCCTCAGCAGCCTCCACTCTGGCATACTGCTGCAGCTTTGCGGCCACCTCCATGCGCCGCTGACATGCGGCGTTCTCCTTCTCGGCATCCTCCCTAGCATCGGCACCATCTTGGCCGGCTCCTGCATCGCTGGTGCCAGCGTCTTTCTGCCGCCTCCTGGTCATCGCTGCCGACTCCGGACCCGCCGCTCCGCACCGCTGCACTCTCCGGACCTTCAGCCAGCCGGATTTAGGTGAGTTTACCCGAAAATCGGGGTTAAAGCAGGATTTTTGTCCTTCTGGCAGCAGGAGCACTCTTCCCTGCTTCCACTCACATGGCCAGCTAGGACACGCCCCGAGCTTCAATCTCTTGATCAGAGGAGCCATGGGATGTGCAGTGATGAAGCCCAATCAGGGGAACTAGGTACTCTGGGATAAGCTGGGATCGGCGGCGGAGGGTTCCCGAGTTCATTTAGGGTGACCGGCTTCGGACTGGTCATGTGCCTTTAAGACAAGGGAATACTAGTCATGTGCCTTTAAGACCAGGTAATACTGGTCATGTGCCTTTAAGACCAGGTAATACTGGTCAAATGTCTTTAAGACCAGGAAATGCTGGTCATGTGCCTTTTAGACCAGGGAATCTTGATCATGTGCCTTTAAACCCAGGGAATACTGGTCATGTGCCTTTAAGACCAGGAAATACTGGTCATGTACCTCCATTAAGACCGTGGAATAATACAGGTCATTCATGTAAGTACAGGAGGGAACAGGTCAGTACTTCCTTCCCTGGCTGCAGAGTCGTTGTGCCCCTTTAATGCAAAAGACCATCGCCCCTGACGGCCGGGTGGACCAAAATGGCCACCGGGAGTTGCAGAGGTGATAAAGTCTCGCAGAGAGCGAGAGGAGCCATTTCGGGGGCGGAGCCACAGACGCGATGTGGGCAAAGTCTCATGACTTCCATGAATAAGCCCAAGCCGGGGCCTAAATTTCTTCAGCTGGCGGGAACAATACCAGAATAGAGGAGCATTGGGCCGAGAAAAGCGAACGCTCCCGTGCCAGACAGCAAACCCCAGAAAAGATGGGCGAAGCCGCCTTAGCGCGCCATAGTGCGGTCACGACTTCCAGGATGCGGCCTACACATCACCCGAAGCCGGTGGGTAAATTTTTGCAACCGGCCAGAGCATTACCTTAGGGAGGTGGGCCACAGGGAAGCCACTGCAGGGGCCCATCGCTGACTGGATCCACTCACCATTGGTGCGTGTCCCGGCATGGAGCCGCCGCGGATCACTGGGTTACAGCACCAAGAAAAGCGTGCACTGTGCTGTTCTGCTGCAGGTTAGGTACTGCAGCGTTGATGGTGCAGGGACAAAGTGGTAAACCTCAATCCACCATTCCTTTGTGAGGGATGTGGAGAGGAACCGTCCGCCTCCTTGTGCTGTCCGCTTTAACAGTGGTGGGACACTGGGGACAGCTAGGACGCAAAGAGAGGGGCCTCTGCACATCCATGGAGTTCAAGCCCCCGGGTGAACAGGCAAGTTGTCCGGCTATGGGCCTGGCTCCAGGAGAGGATACATAGAGGTGACACTAAGTGCTCTCCCGCTGCTGGTATGGGGAGATCGGGACCCGAAAGGAACCGTCGCCCCTGAGGTGAGCTCAGGCATGGCTTCCCACGTCGCAGGAGAGGGTGCGGGGAGGCGACATTCCGCGTTCTCGCCTGTTGATGGTTCGGGGGAGATCAGAACCTTGAAAGGATCCGTCACCCCCTTCACTCCGTTAATTAAAAAATAAAAATTTACAAAAATGTAAAAAATAAAATAAAAATGTTGGGGTCTGAACCAGACTTATGTGCCTCCTACAGACACTAAGCAAGAACTAGTTAGCTGAGATCCAGCAAGAGGGTGCATACTGCAGGGGAGGAGCAAACTTTTTTTGTAACACTTAGTGTCAGCCTCCTATTGGCAGCAGCATCATACAACCACAGTCTGTGTCCCCCAATGAGGCGAAGGAGAAAACTATGTTAGGAAACCTTAAATAAAAATATTTAAAAAAAATATTTCACCTTGTTCATCATGTCCACCGTATCTGCGTGAGTCCAGAAACAGTCATGAACAGACACAAAGGTTAGACCACGTCTGTAATAAATGAAAAACCGTAGAATATTACATGCTGAAATATTCTAAGACATTTACTTCTATTGTGGCCTTTCAGCATGCCGGGCCTACCTGTGACAGTGCAAAGCTGTGAGCATCATGTGTGTGGAGTCAAGAGAATGAATGAAGTTAGGAGGGAAAGCGTTCTTCTGTTTCATGGTATCTGGTCGTCTACAAACAGAAACATTTACATAAATCAATTTGTACATACAGTGGATATAAAAAGCCTACACACCCTGTTAACAGGCCAGGTTTTCGTCAAGTAAAAAGAAAAATACCCAGAGCAATTATTTCAGAACATTTTCCACCTTTAATGTCACCCATAATCTGTAAAGAAAAATCCATTGAGAAACAAACTCAAATAATTTTCTGAGGGGTGGAATAAAAATAACACTAAAATAATATGGTTGCATACATATAAACACCCTCTTATTATTGGGGATGTGGTTGTTTTCAGAATTAGCCAATCATATATCAATTCATGTTATATAGTAGTCAGTACAAAGCTGCCATCATGTACGGTGACTCTAATTAACCGAATATAAAGTTGGGCTGTTCTAGTAGGAATTTACTGACATTTTCTTAGTTGTATTAAACAGCAAAACCCCTGGTCCATAAACAGCAAGGGTATCTCATTGTTGAAAGAGATCAGTTAGGAAAAGGATACAAAAACATTTCTGAGGCATTAAATATACCATGGAACACTTAGGATATCAAGAAGTGGCTTACATTTGGAACAACAGTGAATAGAACTAGCTGTCCCTCAAAAACTGATGAAAAGAAGAAAATTGGTCGGTGAGGTTGCTAAGAGGTCTACAGCAACACTAAAGGAGCTGCTGCAAGAACTTCTGACAAGTAGTAATAATCTTTATTTTTATATAGCGCTAACATATTCCGCAGCGCTTTACAGGTTGCACATATCATCGCTGTCCCCGTTGGGGCTCACAATCTAAGTACTTGGACAAGTACTGATTGTGCACTGCATGTGACTGCAATCTACTGTATTCTTCATATGCCTAAGCCTTTTCTTTCAAAGAAAAACATCCAAGCCTGGCTATGTTTTAATAAAACCTACTTCAAATCTGCCAAAAGCATGTGGGAAAACTTCCATAATTCCAAAAGGTATGAACACCTCCCACCCCCCACAGTAAAGAATGGTGAAGGCAGAATTATGCTTTGGACTGGTTTTTGGCAGCTGGGGCAGAGGGTGCTTTAGTCAAGGTTCCAAATATCAGTCCATTTTGTATTAAAACCGTCAAAGCTAAAAAGCTGAAGAAGAATTTCAGCCGTTAGCACAACAAAGGACCATAAGCATACCTTGAAACCCACAAAATAATGTCTTCTCCAAAAGGAGATAAAAGTTTTGGAATGTCCCAGACAGAGCCCAGGACCAGATCCAAGTGAATATCTGTAGGTGACCTGAAGAGCAATGAGCACAGGAGATGTCTTCACAGTCTGACCGATTTGGAGAGGTAAAGATTGTCAGTTTTAGATGTGCCATGTTGATAAGACTCATACCCAAAAAGACTGAATGCTGTCATAAATTAAAAGGGTACTTGAACAAAGCATTAGTTTAAGGGTGTATATATTTATGCAACCACATTATTTTAGCTTTATTATTTTTCCACCTAAAAAAATTTCATTTTTTTTCAATTGAATTTTACAGACAATGGATGACATTAATGGTGGATAAAGTTCTGAAATTATTTTTCTTGGTATAATTTTTAAATTACAAAAACCTGTCATTTTAACAGGGATGTTTAGACTTTTTTACATATACACTGTAAACCATTTCCAAACTACACATTGTATTTTGCCATCAACACAGTTCCGAAATGGTTTCCTCATTTTCATGGCCGGGGTAACTAGCTGTATATACACATGAGATTGTTAAAGGGAACCTGTCATCTGAATTTGGCGGGACTGGTTTTGGGTCATATGGGCGGAGTTTACGGGTGTTTGATTCACCCTTTCCTTACCTGCTGGCTGCAATATTGGATTGAAGGTCATTCTCTGTCCTCCATAGTACACACCTGCACAAGGCAAGATTGCTTTGCGCAGGCGTGTACTATGGAGGACAGAGAATGAACTTCAATCCAATATTGCAGCCAGCATGCAGTCAGCGGGTAAGGAAAGGGTGAATCAAACACCCAAAACCTCCGCCCATATGACCCAAAACCAGTCCCGCCAAATTCAGGTGACAGAGTCCCTTTAATTTGGCAGACAGCTATGTTGTAGGACTCCCCCCATACATGAGCATACATGTTTGTGTTTTTATTGAGAAAGGGAAAAAGGAGTCCTGCAACAATGTATCTCCACTGCAAAAATAAAGGGATTGGGCAATGAAATCTGAATTTGATAGGAACGTCCGATCTACACACACTACACATTCGAAAAGTGCTGCATCCAAAATTTACAGTATTATCCACCGCAGCGAATCGGTGGGTACATGCAGAGCTTCCTGGCACAAAACACAAAAGTTTATGGCATACTAGAAATTTGACTGAAAAGTGGCCAACCTCTCTAAGAACAGTTACACTCCGTGACGTGATCATGTAATGCAACTTTACAATACGTAGGGCGGCACAGCTGGCATAGGCAGTGTGCTCAGTCACAACGGTCACTGTGACATTCACAGGGAGAGACAGGATGAATGGAGACAAGTAGAAACTTACTCAGTAGCATCGTTTTTGTTGGCCAAAGTCACTATCTGCAGGTTACTATGGAACTGCAACAAATAACAGAATACAACAGTGAGCCAACAGGTTGACGTAAAGACTGTTCCCACGAGGAATACAGAAGACTATTAGGAACAGATATTTGCTGGGTCAGCATGATAAGTACCGAGCGTATCTGCAGTACTGCACAGCATCCATGTTAGGCTACGTTCACATCAGCGTTGTGCGCCGCTGCGTCGGCGACGCAACGCACGCAAAAACGCACCAAAACGCACGCAAAAACGCACGCAAAAACGCTGCGTTTTGCGACGCATGCGTCATTTTTTGCCGAAATTTGGACGCAAGAAAAATGCAACTTGTTGCGTTTTCTTGGTCCGACGCTTGCGGCAAAAAAGACGCATGCGTCGCACAACGCAACAAACAAAAACGCATGCGTCCCCCATGTTAAATATAGGGACGCATGACGCATGCGTCGCCCGACGCAAACCCGACGCAAACTAGCATAACGCTAATGTGAACGTTACCTAAATGAATGGCTGACAATGTAATATACGCTTGTCTCACGTCCCCTCTGACATCCATATGTCCCAGTAGAGCATATTGCTTACTGCTATTGAATAACAAAGCAGTCAGCCATGGCCTTACAGCTTCCTAAAGACAAGCCTGTAAGGGTGTGCAAAATTAGGATCCAGTATAGCACAAACACTAAAAACCCAAGCAAAAAGTAAAAGAGCTCTTTACTAGCAGGAAATCCATAAAATCGCTAGAAAACAAAACAAAAATCATGTTTTTTGTCACTTTATGCCGCTCTCTGCATAAGGCCACATTCACACATTCAGTATGTGGTCAGTATTTTACTTCACTATGTGTAAGCCAAGACCAGGAGAGGAACAATCAGCGGGAAAGTAGAATAGAAATATATGCACCACTTCTGCATTTATCACCCACTCCTGGTTTTGGCTTAGGCTAGGTTCACATTGCGTTAGGGCAGTCCGTTTAGCGCATAGCACTACAGACTGCGCTAACGCAATGTCCCAAAAGGGATCGCGTTGGCCGATCCCGCTAGTGCAGATACCCGATCTGCGCTAGCGAGGAACGGACCTCGGACGCTGCAAGCAGCGTCCGTGGTCCGTCCGAAACTAACGGGACATCGCTAGCGCGTGCCAAAAATGGCATGCGCTAGCGATGCGCTAGAGATCCGTTAGCACATTGCCGTCAATGGGTGCGCTAATGGATCCGTTGCATGGCGTTAATTGCGACAATTTCGCCATGTAACAGAGTCCCCTAGCATTAACCCATTAACGCAATGTGAACCTAGCCTTACACATACTGAGGTAAAATACTGACCAAATACTGATAGTGTGAACGTGGAATAAACCTGATGTGGGAAATAAGATTTCTATATCACTATAAAGGAGCTGTTCAAGATGCGAAGATATGTCTACTTCCATCCCAAGTCATTGCAACAGATGCCTACAGCTTGTGTGTGTTATTGCAGCTCAGGTGCATTCACCTCAAAGCAATGGAGGACATAACCCATGGACAGAGGCGGTGCGGATTCTGGAAGAAAGTAGCCATGTTTAGCTTACCTCTTTGGCATTTAATGACATAATTGTGTACAGGCTCCCATTGGCACCCTGCAATGCGATTGTGGGGACTGATGGGTTACCATGGCAGCAAGGAATTTGTAGGCCTGCCATCTTTTGTTTGGCAGTATTTAGTATAAGCAGCTGAATGAACACAGGTTCAAGTCCCATAAGAGGACTAAAAAAATAATAAAATTATCCCTTTTTAATTTTTCGTGTTTACAAATAAACATTTCATATTGTCAATTGAAAAAAAAAGTTCAATCTATCAAAATATGTATTTTAAAATATAAGTTAAATGTTGAAAAAAAAAAAAAAGACCCACAAAATACTAATATGGCCTAATCCTCGCTTCCCATAAACAAAAACAAGTGACCAAAATGCCATATGTAAAATGGTAATAATAAAACCGGCAGTACAGGATGCCAAAAACAAGCCCTCACTCTACTGATGTAATCATCATTTTTGTTTCAGAATTTTTTTCACAAATTGAAAAAAAAAAAATTAACAAGTTTGGCTCTGTGTAATCTTACTGATCTGAAGAATCATAATCCCAGGTCATGTATATGCCCTTCTACGAAAGGAAAATGCGGCCTCATCAAGGAGTCTGCTAATATTAGCTGTGTGGCTGCATGGCTAACACTTTCCTAAAGTCTGAACATCCTTAGTTTTGTAGATCAGCAATGGGTCTCACCGTAACATTCTTATTCCGGTGGTAGGGCTGTATAATGGGCAGTCCGAGGGGCGTCACCCACTCCACAGTGTTCCCAGACTTTGAGATCAGGCGGGCACTTTCTGTCAGCCAGTGCTATGTAGAAGCAGAGCAGTTAGCACGTGAGGGTATGTTGCCTTACATCGGATTCCAACAAACAGTATTTCCTAACCAATCCCGTACCCGTACAATGTACCGCACACCCTTCTGTGTATTATGGCCGCCCCTCCACAGCCCGGCGCACATGCTTCTTCCAGTCACTTTCCCAGGCTATTGGGGGAGATTTTATTATTCATGCAGTTCCCAATGACTCGGCAGCTAAATTATGTTGTTTTCCTTTATCAAGTAATAACCCTGGCAAGATCTGTGCACGCAAACACCCTCTGGCCACTTTATTTCTCAGACTATTTGATTGACTGACTTGGAAGGTTATGTTACCTGAATGGATCTTGTGCCCGAAAACATTTCTTTTAGACTGCCGAACACTTGCTGGACCAGATAATGGGAGGCTTCCCAGACATATTTCTAAAAGAGAGGAAGAAATGCTTTACTTTACCCATTAGGGTAAATAGGAATAGAAATAGGAATAGCAATTGGATATAAATGTAAAACTTAACCTTTACTAGGTATGTATAAAAATCAAATCACATACAACATATACCGTATATACTCGAGTATAAGCCGACCCCTTAATTTTGCCACAAAAAACTGGGAAAACTTAATGACTCGAGTATAAGCCTAGGGTGGAAAATGCAGCAGCCACCGGTAAATGTCAAAAGTAAAAATAGATACCAATAAAAGTAAAATTAATTGAGACATCAGTAGGTTAAGTGTTTTTGAATATCCATATTGAATCAGGAGCCCCATATAATGCTCCATACAGTTCATGATGGGCCCCATAAGATGCTCCATATTAAAATATGCCCCATATAATGCTGCATAAAGGTTAATAATGGCCCCATAAGATGCTCCATAGACACACTTGCCCCATATAATGCTGCACAAATGTTTATTATGGCCCCATAAGATGCTCCATAAAGATATTTGCCCCATATAATGCTGCACATGGCCCCATAAGATGCTCCATAAAGATATTTGCCCCATATAGTGCTGCACAAACGTTATGGCCCCATATAGTGCTGCACAAACGTTATGGCCCCATACAGACACTTGCCCCATATAGTGCTGCACAAACGTTATGGCCCCATATAGACACTTGCCCCATATAGTGCTGCACAAACGTTATGGCCCCATACAGACACTTGCCCCATATAGTGCTGCACAAACGTTAAGGCCCCATACAGTGCTGCACAAACGATAGATACAGACACTTGCCCCATTTGCTGTTGCTGCGATAAAAAAAAAATAAATAAATCACATAATCACCTCTCCGTCGCTCAACATTTTCAATATTAATCTGCTCCTCGTTCCGGCGCCGCTCCATCTTCAGCGTCTCCTGCACTGACGTTCAGGCAGAGGGCGCGCACAAACCACGTCACCACGCCCTCTGACCTCAGCGTCACTGCTGAAGACGGAGCGGCGCCGGAACGAGGAGCAGGTGAATATCGCGCAGCGCTCCCCTCCCCGTTATACTCGCCTGCTCCTGGTGCGGTCCCTGCACGTCTTTTCGCCGGCAGCTTCTTCCTGTACTGAGCGGTCACCGTTACCGCTCATTACAGTAATGAATATGCAGCTCCACCCCTATGGGAGGTGGAGCTGCATATTCATTACTGTAATGAGCGGTATCATGTGACCGCTCAGTAAAGGAAGAAGCTATCAGCGCCAGGGAAAAGACGTCCAGGGACCGCACCAGGAGCAGGTGAGTATAATTAGACAGCCCCCGCTCCCCCGCCGGCCCCTGGGTACGACTCGAGTATAAGCCGAGAGGGGGACTTTCAGTCCAAAAAAATGGGCTGAAAATCTCGGCTTATACTCGAGTATATACGGTAAGTCAAACAAGGGAAGGGAGGGAATAAAACCCTAGAGCAGTGGTGAACCCTATACCGACACAGAAAAGGGAAAGAGGTAGGAGTAAAAATAAATATGCTGACAGTGCTAAGTAGTCACTAACTGTGACCTTAGGGTACCGTCACACTATACGATTTACCTACGATCACGACCAGCGATATGACCTGGCCGTGATCGTAGGTAAATCGTAGTGTGGTCGCTGGGGAGCTGTCACACAGACAGCTCTCCAGCGACCAACGATGCCGAGGTCCCTGGGTAACCAGGGTAAACATCGGGTAACTAAGCGCAGGACCGCGCTTAGTTACCCGATGTTTACCCTGGTTACAAGCGTTAAACTAAAAAAAAAAAAACAGCACATACTTACATTCTGGTGTCCGTCAGGTCCCTTGCAGTCTGCTTCCCGCACTCAGTGACTGCCGGCCGTAAAGTGAAAGTGAAAGCACAGCCGCTGTGCTCTGCTTTCACTTTACGGCCGGCAGTCACAGTGCGGGAAGCAGACGGCAAGGGACCTGACGGACACCAGAATGTAAGTATGTGCTGTTTGTTTTTTTTTAGTTTAACGCTTGTAACCAGGGTAAACATCGGGTAACTAAGCGCGGTCCTGCGCTTAGTTACCCGATGTTTACCCTGGTTACAAGCGAACGCATCGCTAGATCGGTGTCACACACACCGATCTAGCGATGACAGCGGGAGATCCAGCGATGAAAGAAAGTTCCATACGATCTGCTACGACGTACGATTCTCAGCAGGATCCCTGATCGCTGCTGCGTGTCAGACACAGCGATATCGTAACGATATCGCTGGAACGTCACGAATCGTACCGTCGTAGCGATCGAAATGTTATAGTGTGACGGTACCCTTATAGAATACAGATGGTAGCCTTGTATAACTCCTTATGCCATGTTAGTATACACAAAGACAATGCCACATTATAAGGGAGGGCTATATGTATGGCATCCACTAATACTCCTCATGATTATTTATGGGTATGCCCGTCTGTAAAATACCCATGCTCTGTATGGTACTGTCAAAAAATACCCTTATCAAATTGTCTTTTGCCAAGATAGAACAATTCCTTCTTTCTAGGGTTGTATGTGTGTTTTTAAGTACCTTGAGAAGCCAAATTATTGGTTACATGTGACCGGCATAGTCAAATCCACATAAATGTGACAAATTTCAAGAGTTACTTATTCAACATACAGTACAGACCAAAAGTTTGGACACACCTTCTCATTTAAAGATTTTTCTGTATTTTCATGACTATGAAAATTGTACATTCACACTGAAGGCATCAAAACTATGAATTAACACATGTGGAATTATATACTTAACAAAAAAGTGTGAAACAACTGAAAATATGTCTTATATTCTAGGTTCTTCAAAGTAGCCACCTATTGCTTTGATGACTATTTTGCAGACTTATGGCATTCTCTTGATGAGCTTCAAGAGGTAGTCACCGGGAATGGTCTTCCAACAATCTTGAAGTAGTTCCCAGAGATGCTTAGCACTTGTTGGCCCTGTGGTCCAGCTCACTCCAAACCATCTTGATTGGGTTTAGGTCTGGTGACTGTGGAGGCCAGGTCATCTGGTGTAGCACCCCATCACTCTCCTTCTGGATCAAATAGCCCTTACACAGCCTGGAGGTGTATTTGGGGTCATTGTCCTGTTGAAAAATAAATGATGGTCCAAGTAAACGCAAACTGGACGGAATAGCATGCCGCTGCAAGATGCTGTGGTAGCCATGCTGGTTCAGTGAGCCTTCAATTTTGAATAAATCCCCAGAAGTGTCACCAGCAAAGCACCCCCACACCATCACACCTCCTCCTCCATGCTTCACAGTGGGAACCAGGCATGTAGAGTCCATCCATTCACCTTTTCTGCATCGCACAAAGACACGGTGGTTGGAACCAAAGATCTCAAATTTGGACTCATCAGACCAAAGCACAGATTTCCACTGGTCTAATGTCCATTCCTTGTGTTCTTTAGCCCAAACAAGTCTGTTCTGCTTGTTGCCTGTCCTTAGCAGTAGTTTCCTAGCAGCTATTTTACCATGAAGGCCAGCTGCACAAAGTCTCCTCTTAACAGTTGTTGTAGAGATTTGTCTGCTGCTAGAACTCTGTGTGGCATTGACCTGGTCTCTAATCTGAGCTGCTGATACCCTGCGATTTCTGAGGCTGGTGACTCGGATAAATTTATCCTCAGAAGCAGAGGTGACTCTTGGTCTTCCTTTCCTGGGGCGGTCCTCATGTGAGCCAGTTTCTTTGTAGCGCTTGAGGGTTTTTGCCACTGCACTTGGGGACACTTTCAAAGTTTGCCCAATTTTTTGGACTGACTGAACTTCATTTCTTAAAGTAATGATGGCCACTCATTTTTCTTTACTTAGCTGCTTTTTTCTTGCCATAATACAAATTCTAAGGCCGGGATCACACATGCGAAAAACACGTCCGTGTCTCGCATGTGAAATCCAAGCTCTGGCGCCGGCACTCCAGAGCGGAGCGTGCGGCTCCATGTGTTGCTATGCGGCCGCACGCTCCGCTCCACAGTGCCGGCGCCAGAGCTTGGATTTCACATGCGAGACACGGACGTGTTTCTCACATGTGTGATCCCGGCCTAACAGTCTATTCAGTGGGACTACCAGCTGTGTCTCCACCAGACTTCTGCACAACACAACTGATGATCTCAACCCCATTTATAAGGCAAGAAATCCCACTTATTAATCCTAACAGGGCACGGCTGTGGAGTGAAAACTATTCCCAGTGACTACCTCTTGAAGCTCATCAAGAGAATGCCAAGAGTGTGCAAAGCAAACATCAATGCAAAACGTGGCTACTTTGAAGGACCTAGAATATAAGACATATTTTCAGTTGTTTCACACTTTTTTGTTCAGTATATAATTCCACATGTGTTAATTCATAGTTTTGATGCCTTCAGTGTGAATGTACAATTTTCATAGTCATGAAAATACAAAAAAATCTTTAAATTAAAAGGTGTGTCCAAACTTTTGGTCTGTACTGTACATGTACGGTCAGTACATATGATAGCGTGCTAAAGAGGCTTATTAAACAAAATTAAACCACCAATATGCATCCATATAAACATGGGACCATGCTACCTCATCAGTAAGCATTATGAGCATCCCTTATGGTCATTATTATGTGGTAATTATGTATTTTGCGCCAGCATGTGCAAATTTGTGTCATATTTAGAACCCATTAATATGGAAAGATCTCACCCTGGAGTTGGAGAGACTCCATTTGTCACGAGGTCTCTCAAAGATGATGGAGTGACGATCCAGGTGTCCCCGACACGTTTCATCCTTATAGAATCATCAGGGGAGTATTTCAACCTGTGTTAGCCGCTTTACAGGCCTCCCCACCTCTGTGGTTTTTAAAGCTGAACTCGGAGGCGCATTCACGAGGCTCCGCCCCAGCGTGTGACACGCTCCTGGTCTCCATAATACAGGAAATGCGTATTTCCTGTATTATGGAGCGCACATCTGGGTTATGGAACGCAATGCGCTGCTGGGATGGAACGCAAGCGCCCACCCGAGCAGGGACCATGCGCCGCACCGGATAGGTAGCTTTGTATGCTCCATACCTGAAACTCAGGATAGCGTTGTGCTAGCAGCTATTTTACCATGAAGGCCAGCTGCACAAAGTCTCCTCTTAACAGTTGTTGTAGAGATTTGTCTGCTGCTAGAACTCTGTGTGGCATTGACCTGGTCTCTAATCTGAGCTGCTGATAACCTGCGATTTCTGAGGCTGGTGACTCGGATAAATTTATCCTCAGAAGCAGAGGTGACTCTTGGTCTTCCTTTCCTGGGGCGGTCCTCATGTGAGCCAGTTTCTTTGTAGCGCTTGAGGGTTTTTGCCACTGCACTTGGGGACACTTTCAAAGTTTGCCCAATTTTTTGGACTGACTGAACTTCATTTCTTAAAGTAATGATGGCCACTCATTTTTCTTTACTTAGCTGCTTTTTTCTTGCCATAATACAAATTCTAAGGCCGGGATCACACATGCGAAAAACACGTCCGTGTCTCGCATGTGAAATCCAAGCTCTGGCGCCGGCACTCCAGAGCGGAGCGTGCGGCTCCATGTGTTGCTATGCGGCCGCACGCTCCGCTCCACAGTGCCGGCGCCAGAGCTTGGATTTCACATGCGAGACACGGACGTGTTTCTCACATGTGTGATCCCGGCCTAACAGTCTATTCAGTGGGACTACCAGCTGTGTCTCCACCAGACTTCTGCACAACACAACTGATGATCTCAACCCCATTTATAAGGCAAGAAATCCCACTTATTAATCCTAACAGGGCACGGCTGTGGAGTGAAAACTATTCCCAGTGACTACCTCTTGAAGCTCATCAAGAGAATGCCAAGAGTGTGCAAAGCAAACATCAATGCAAAACGTGGCTACTTTGAAGGACCTAGAATATAAGACATATTTTCAGTTGTTTCACACTTTTTTGTTCAGTATATAATTCCACATGTGTTAATTCATAGTTTTGATGCCTTCAGTGTGAATGTACAATTTTCATAGTCATGAAAATACAAAAAAATCTTTAAATTAAAAGGTGTGTCCAAACTTTTGGTCTGTACTGTACATGTACGGTCAGTACATATGATAGCGTGCTAAAGAGGCTTATTAAACAAAATTAAACCACCAATATGCATCCATATAAACATGGGACCATGCTACCTCATCAGTAAGCATTATGAGCATCCCTTATGGTCATTATTATGTGGTAATTATGTATTTTGCGCCAGCATGTGCAAATTTGTGTCATATTTAGAACCCATTAATATGGAAAGATCTCACCCTGGAGTTGGAGAGACTCCATTTGTCACGAGGTCTCTCAAAGATGATGGAGTGACGATCCAGGTGTCCCCGACACGTTTCATCCTTATAGAATCATCAGGGGAGTATTTCAACCTGTGTTAGCCGCTTTACAGGCCTCCCCACCTCTGTGGTTTTTAAAGCTGAACTCGGAGGCGCATTCACGAGGCTCCGCCCCAGCGTGTGACACGCTCCTGGTCTCCATAATACAGGAAATGCGTATTTCCTGTATTATGGAGCGCACATCTGGGTTATGGAACGCAATGCGCTGCTGGGATGGAACGCAAGCGCCCACCCGAGCAGGGACCATGCGCCGCACCGGATAGGTAGCTTTGTATGCTCCATACCTGAAACTCAGGATAGCGTTGTGCTTAATAAATGTCAAACTCACTAGAGCCTGTCACATAAGGTGCCGCGCACACAAATATGAATATCTGAGTGTACATAACAGACATATAGAATGGGCACAGCACTTTAACAAGACCGACAGACAATTCCTCGCTGTCATGTCAATCATTAGGTATGATTCAGTATTACCTCAGCACATTTACAACACCACCAAAAGTGGTCTCAGAAAGCTTGATGTACTGATATATTCATAAATACGCAAATGAAAATTGTGGAACAATTTGAGAGTTTTTTGAAAAATATTCTAGACCCATATGAGGGTATAACCATATTATTTAAGAAGGAGCAAGGAGGAGCATGTTATGATTGACATGACAGCGAAGAATTAAGTCATCTTTGAGAGACCTTGTGACAAATGGAGTCTCTCCAGCTCCGGGATGAGATCTTTCCATACTAATGGGTTCTAAATATGACGCAAATTTGCACATGCTGGCGCAAAATACATAATTAACACATAATAATGACCATAAGGGATGCTCATAATGCTTACTGATGAGGTAGCATGGTCCCATGTTTATATGGATGCATATTGGTGGTTTAATTTTGTTTAATAAGCCTCTTTAGCACGCTATCATATGTACTGACAGTAGCTAAGTATACACACATGTATGTTGAATAAGTAACTTTTGAAATTTGTAACATTTATGTGGATTTGACTATGCCGGTTACATGTAACCAATAATTTGGCTTCTTAAGGTACTTAAAAACACACATACAACCCTAGAAAGAAGAATTGTTCTATCTTGGCAAAAGACAATTTGATAAGGGTATTTATGGGGTCACAGGTAGTGACTACTTAGCACTGTCAGCATATTTATTTTTACTCCTACCTCTTTCCCATTTCTGTGTCGGTATAGGGTTCATCACTGCTCTAGGGTTTTATTCCCTCCCTTCCCTTGTTTGACTTATATGTTGTATGTGATTTGATTTTTATACATACCTACTGTAGTAAAGGTTAAGTTTTACATTTATATCCAACTAGCTGAAGAGCCCGGCGTTGCCTGGGCATAGTAAATATCTGTGGTTAGTTATAGCACGTCACTTCTCTTATTTTCCCATCACGCCTCTCATTTTCCCAATCACATCTTTAATTTTCCCCCTCACACCTCTCACTTTCTCCCTCACTCCTCTCATTCCCGCCTAACACTTGTCAGTTCGACCTCACATCTGTCATTTTCCGATCACTACACTATTTTCCCTCACTCCTCTCATTTTGCACTCACACCTTTTCATTTTCACCTCACACCTCTCATTTTCACCTCAGTATATACAGGTTTGTCATCTCCCTTATATATAGTATACACCTGTATGTCATCTCCTGTATATAGTATATACCTGTATGTCATCTCCCCTGTATATAGTATATACCTGCTGTGTCTCATCTCCCCTGTATATAGTATATACCTGTATGTCATCTTCTATATATAGCATATACCTGTATGTCACCTCCTTCTGTATATAGTATATACCTGTAGGTAATCTGCTCCTGTATATAGTATATACCTGTGTGTCATCTCCTCCTGTATATAGTATATACCTGTATGTCATCTCCTCCTGTATATAGTATGTACCTGTATGTCATCTCCTCCTTTATATAGTATATACCTGTGTGTCATCTCTCCTGTATATAGTATATATCTGTGTGTCATCTCCCCTGTATGTAGTATATACCTGTGTGATCTCCTGTATTAGACCTCGTTAACACGTTATTTGCTCAGTATTTTTACCTCAGTATTTGTAAGATAAATTGGCAGCCTAATAAATCCCCAGCCAACAGGAAGCCCTCCCCCTGGCAGTATATATTAGCTCACACATACACATAATAGACAGGTCATGTGACTGACAGCTGCCGTATTTCCTATATGGTACATTTGTTGCTCTTGTAGTTTGTCTGCTTATTAATCAGATTTTTATTTTTGAAGGCTAATACCAGACTTGTGTGTGTTTTTAGGGCGAGTTTCGTTTGTCAAGTTGTGTGTGTTGAGTTGTGTGTGGCGACATGCATGTAGCGACTTTTGTGAGATGAGTTTTGTGTGGCAACATGTGTGTAGCAACTTTTTGTGTGTTGAGTTGCATGTGACAGGTTAGTGTAGCAAGTTGTGTGCAGCAAGTTTTGCGCATGGCGAGTTTTGCGCGTGGTGAGTTTTATGTCTGGTGCCTTTTGAGTATGTGCAAGTTTTGTGTGAGGCAACTTTTGCATGTGTTGCAAATTTTGTGCATGTGGCAATTTTTCCGCATGTGCAAGTTTTGCGTGTGGCGAGTTTTCCATGAGGTGAGTTTTGCACTTGTGGCGAGTTTTGCGTGAGCCTATTTTTTGCATGTGGCGAGTTTTGCGCGTGGTGAGTTTTGAGCGGCGACTTTTGTGTTTCGACTTTTATGTGGCGAGGTTGGTGTATGTGTGGTGAAATGTGTGCTGAGGGTGGTATATGTGTTCAAGCACGTGGTAGTGTGTGGCGCATTTTGTGTGTGTGTTCATATCCCCGTGTGTGGTGAGTATCCCATGTCGGGGTCCCACCTTAGCAACTGTACGGTATATACTCTTTGGCGCCATCGCTCTCACTCTTTAAGTCCCCCTTGTTCACATCTGGCAGCTGTCAATTTGCCTCCAACACTTTTCCTTTCACTTTTCCCCATTATGTAGATAGGGGCAAAATTGTTTGGTGAATTGGAACGCGCGGGGTTAAAATTTCACCTCACAACATAGCCTATGACGCTCTCAGGGTCCAGACGTGTGACTGTGCAAAATTTTGTTTCTGTAGCTGCGACGCCTCCAACACTTTTCCTTTCACTTTTTTCCCCATTATGTAGATAGGGGCAAAATTGTTTGGTGAATTGGAACGCGCGGGGTTAAAATTTCACCTCACAACATAGCCTATGACGCTCTCGGGGTCCAGACGTGTGACTGTGCAAAATTTTGTGGCTGTAGCTGCGACGGTGCAGATGCCAATCCCGGACATACACACACACACATACACACACACACACACATACACACACACATACACACATTCAGCTTTATATAGTAGATTGCTATTCCCATTTGATTCTTGTTGGATTTCCTACCCTGCTTTATACACCCAGAAAACAAGGCTACATATAAAGACCCCAATTCATCACTTGTGGGATTTTTTAAAGTTGCTTTTCTTTACAGAGCAAAATTGTTCAAAATGGCGGACAGTTCTAGAAGTCAGAAATGCTCTTTTTTTGTCTTTTTTCTGACCACTTAGAGCAAACAGTGGCATATTACACAAAATGGAGCAAAAATTGTGCCAAAATACCTGGTGGTAATAAAATTACTTTGGGGGTGGGGGAGGTTACTGGAATAAATTTGCGACAAATTCTGCAACTTTTTCACAAGTAGCAAATGATGAATCAGGCAAAAACATCTGGAAACCCTAAACTCAACCTACCATGCCACAGTTAAAAGGAATCTGTCATCAGGGTTTTACCATTTACTCTACTTTAACAAAACCATAATAATATAGGGCCGGATTCCAATGATGTATCAATTAGTTTACTGGGTGCAATAGTTGTAACGCAATCGGAGTTTTTGGATGTAGCATGAAGCAGAGCTCAGGAAGCTAACCCCATCACACCAGGCTCTCTATGTACATTGTCTGTTGAAAGTGAGCTGCTTATCACAGGAGGGTGGGTGGATAAACCAGTGCTCATGTGCACTGTGTTCAAGACAATGATAATGTCCTAGTGATAAAGCCTTTAATGTAAGTAAACAGCACACAGAAATACATAACATCGCTGAATTTAGTGTCTCTGCTGCTATCCCTTGCCGTCCTCAGATTACATAGCTAAACCCTGCTGACAGTTTCCCTTTAAAAAAATACAACAGGTGACCACTAGTGATGAGCAAGTGTGCTCGAATAAGGTGTTATCCAAGCATACTCGTGTCCTAATCAAGTATTTTGAGTGTGCTCGAAAAAAATGCTCAAGTCGTCGTGGCTGCATGTCTCGCGGCTGTTCGTCAGCCGCAATGCATGCAAGGATTGCCTGTCTGTTAGGCACAAATGAAAAGATTAATGTGATCAAAACAAAAAAGGCACAGAACACTAAAAACTAAAGCAGACATAAATGCAATAATGAATCTGACCCCTAATCATTTTATACACTTGTCCCAAATGTTCTGTTACGCTACCCCCCATAACCCACAAACCTGAGGGAAAGAATCCAACTCTCGTAGTCTTTTTTCAATCTGAAGCCTGCCTCCATATCGAGTCACTCCATATACCACAGTCATCACTGTCTGCTTTACCACTTTACGGCCAATAAACCCTTCAAGAACCTGAGCAATTTTAATTCCTTTTCTGGCATCAATCTTACGGAATTCCTCAACCTGATGAAGGCAGAAATTAGCATGTAAAAGCCCATCCCCAAAGGTTATATATTGCATCAATCATAACAGTCAAGTAATTCATTACCTGCTGAGCAACCCCACTATACACATCCTGAGGGGTCTCACTGGGCATTAGATTTACAGCCCTGGCTCCAATTTCATCTCTTCCAAGGGCAGCGTAATGCTGGAGGCCATTGCAAGATCCATCCTGCAGGAAGTGTTTATATAAAAATTATTCACTATTAACACACAAAGTGAACCGGACAGTGATACATGCTGCCCAATCTGCGGGCAGCATGTATCAGGCACTGGCTGTATTATCTCAGCCAGGAATGTATGACTCAATCTCTGCAGTGTTTCAGAGAAAAAAATATATTTTCCCCCAACGAGTGCCCTGGATTGGCAGGTCTATGCCAACGAGCATGTATGGGAAAGACCTGTCTCTCCAGGGCGGTGGACGGGACCCACCTGTCTGACAAGGTCCCTGGCGCCTTTTAAAGTACTGTAAGTTTGTCTCTGAATCGCAGTGTGTGTGTGTCAGAGTCAAATATACCTGTCTGAGATCAAACAGCCAGTGCCAAATACATGCTGCCTGTAAATTGGGCAATGTAGAAATCAGAGCTCTGTGGAGGCCATATCATCACTTTTGCAGACTGTAAGACCCACCAGACCATTAGTCATGGGAAGGGGAGATAAATAGGAAACAATGTTTTGTTTTTTTAAATGGTCTTATAGTCCGATTTTATGGTAGCTTGCAGGGCAGGGAAGGGTGGCGGCTGCAGTGCAGTGGGCTTCAAGGAGGCATGGTCACTGATTCAGCAAGTAGGTGGCAGCTGCGGGCCCCAGGCTGTGAGGGATGTGTTCAGTGGTGCAAGGCTCCTGAGGGCTCAAGCTTTCAGAAAAATGTCAGCCAAGTCTCTGCACTCCCTATTGTTTTCTCTGCGATGGAATTCAGAAAAATGGCCGCCAGAGGCAGCACATGCACAGATTTAGATCTCGAAAGCTGACATTTTCTGAAAGCCCGGGGCCTGCCAAACAACCCCTCGTCCCAGACCGGGACCCACAGCTTCAACAGTCTCCTACCACTATCAGCTTCCTGTAGCAACGACCCTGCCTCCTGGGACCCGCTCTCCACTGCAGCTGCCCCACCGCAGTAAACTACATTCGGATTAGAAGACTCACCAACATTTTCCCCAAAATATTTTGGGAAAAAAGTGCGTCTTATAATCCAAAAATTACGGTACAAGGCAT